>NC_079450.1:52332242-52458107 GCF_903798145.1 Danio aesculapii | reverse complement strand
GCATCTCTCTCTGTCGCGCGCTGAACCAGTTGACCAGTTACAACAGACTGGGTCATTGGACCAATCACAGCAGATTAGCCTCATGCAAAGGAGAGGTATGGGAACAAATGAATCTCTAAACGAATTATATGGGAGTCAATAGGATAATTAGGTAAAAATAAATGCATATTATAAGAAGATGAAAGTGCTTTTTGACCTTGAATGCATATCAGCCTGTTTTTGGAGGCCAAAATCCCCCATAATCCAAACTATGACCTTCTTTCATGCAAAATAAATCTCTTTAAATTTAAATATGAAATGTACTATATACTATAGCATATTTTATCTGTGTTCTTCTACAATTAAACATTCCAACTTACTCATAATCTGCACAAGTTAATGGACCTCGGGATGAGAAACTGGTTGAGTTATCACAGTGCAATCAGATAGAATAAAGTTAAGCATAAAAGTGTTATTAATGTCACCTTCCAGGGCTGGCACAGAGACTGCTAATTATTGCTTGATTTTTTCTTTCTTCTTTTTATTCTCCATTTAGACATAATCAGTGTCTAAATCAAAACATCTCATCTGCTGTTCCCTTGTCATGTCTGATTGCATTTTTCATTCATAGCCTGTTGTGACATGAAAAAAAAAAAAAAAAATATATATATATATATATATATATATATATATATATATATATATATATATATATATATATATATATATATATATATATATATATATATACAATTTAAAACCTAATTCATTCATTCTTCTTCAGCTTAGTTCCTTATTTTTTCAAGGGTCGCCACAGGGGAATGAGCCGCTAACTATTCCGGCAAATGTTTTACTCAGCGAATGCCTTACCAGCTGCAACCCAGTACTGGGAAACACCCATTCACTCTCATTTGCACACACACACACACTCATGCACTACAGACAATTTTAGTTTATTCAATTCACCTATACCGCATGTATTTGGTCTGTGGGGGAAACCGGAGCACGCGGAGAAAACCCACGCCAACACGGGGGAACATGCAAACTCCACACAGAAATGCCAACTGACCCAGCTGGGACTCGAACCAGCAACCTTCTTGTGAGGCAACAGTGCTAACCACTGAGCCACCGTGCTGCCCTTAAAAGTTAATACCTTCTTTAAAACTTAATGATGTAACATTTATGCTTTTCAACGGGGAATTAACATTTAAACCAGCCCGATCCCAGGAGGACACACAGCTATTTTAGGTATTGTCCGAATAAGTGGCAAATTTTTTGTCCCCAAACCCCACCCCTAAACCTAACCGTCATTGGACAATGAAGAAATCATACTAAAATGTACAAATGAGCAGCACAGAAGAGCATCTCTGAATGCACAACACGTACAACCTTGAGTTAGACGGGCTACAGCAGCAGATGACCACACCGGGTGTCCACTCCTGTCAGCTAAGAACAGGAAACTGAGGCTACAATTCACACAGGCTCACTGAAATTAGACAATAGAAGATTGGAGAAACGTTGCTTGGTCTGATGAGTCTTAATTTCTGCTGTGACATTTGGTTGGTAGGGTCAGAATTTGGCATCAACAACATGAAAGCATGGATCCTTCCTGCCTTCAACAGGTCAGGCTGGTGGTGGTGGTGGTGTAATGGTGTGGGGGATATTTTCTTGGCACACTTTGGGCCTATTAGTACCAATTGAGCACCGTGTTATTGCCACAGCCTACCTGAGTATTGTTGCTGACCATGTCCATCCCTTTATGGCCACAGTGTACCCATCTCTGATGGCTACTTTCAGCAGGATAACGCAGGATACTCAAATGGCCTCCACATTCACCAGAACTCAATCCAATAGAGCACCTATGGGATGTGGTGGAACAGGAGATTCACATCATGGATGTCCAGCCGACAAATCTGCAGCAACTGTGTGATACTATCATGTCAATATGGACCAAAATTTCTGAGGAATATTTCCAGTACCTTGTTGAATCTATGCCATGAAGGATTAAGGCAGTTCTAAATGGCAAAAGAGGGTCAAACCTTATACTAGTAAAGGTGTACCTAATAAAGTGGCCGTTGAGTGTATATATGGTGTATATTGTACAGTTAGTAAATGAACATGTTATATTAATGTACAGATGGTTGACAAGTTACAGGCAAAAACGCACTATAAAGTGTATTAGTTAGTTGCTAGTCGGCCACATGTTGAAGGACACACACACAGTACATTTTATTGATGCTAGTGCTGCCGAGTGCTGTCTAAAGGCCATGACACTCCAAATCAGCATCAAAAAACTAGAGCAGACCAAAGCCAACTGTGCCGTCACCTCACGTATGTCTGAGCTAAAAAGCTGAGCATGAACACACATAGCGTAAAGACAAAGCCAACTATCAACCAGCAGGTACATTCTGTGTCTGCATCAGAGGAAACAATTGACAAATGTTGCACAAGTGAAACTCTTACGTATTTTCAGGTCGACCCTATGGACTCTTTTCATAGGACTGTTTAACGCTCATCATAATCTTAATCCTTGAAAGTTTTTAATATTTAGCTTTTTTAAAAATGTACGTACATTAATGTATTTATATAGGTGTTACGCTCACCTGCCATTTTATTAGGTACACCTTACTAGTCCCGGGTTGAACCCACTTTTGCCCTCAGAACTGCCTTAATCATTCAGAGATGCTCTTCTGCATACCTCAGTTGTAACGAGTGCTTATTTGAGTTACTGTTGCCTTTTTGTCAGCTGGAACCAGTCTGGCCATTCTCCTTTGACCTCTGGCATTAACAAGGCATTTGCGCCCACAGAACTGCCACTCACTTGATATTTTCTCTTTTTCAGACCATTCTCTGTAAACCCTAGAGATGGTTGTGCGTGAAAATCTCAGTAGATCAGCAGTTTCTGAAATACTCAGACCAGCCCGTCTGCGCCAACTATTATACACGTTCAAAGTCATTTAAATCACCTTTCTTCCCCATTCTGATGCTCGGTTTGAACTGCAGCAGATCGTCTTGACCATGTCTACATGCCTAAATGCACTGAGTTGCTGCCATGTGATTGGCTGATTAGAAATTTGCGTTAACAAGCAGTTGGACAGGTGTACCTAATAAAGTGGCCGGTGAGTGTATATCATCTTTGCGTCAAATTACACAAAACAAAGTACTTGTGTGAGGCAATTCTATGGGGCAGAAGAGTAAATCTTCTCTCTCTGTCTCCTCACACTATTTATTTTTATTAATTTTTTATTTGACACGGACATCACAATTACACTAGACAACCAAATGCATTTGTTTAAGTGTTTTAGCAAACTTGCTAATTCTCAACACCTGTCCTTGAAAAAATTAACAAAAGGAAATATATATAAATACATATACACAACATTATAACTCTTTACATAAAATTACTGAAGGCAAAAGCAAAGGCGACATGATCCAACAAACTAACAGTAGACTATTTGTGCAAACACTGCTGTTTTGCTTTTAACCACTTTTTAAGAACACTACTAACATATTTCTATTACTTTCTGATTTCAGGCTAACAGGTAAATCATTACACGGTTTGGCTCCCTTTACAGAGAAGATAGATTGACCAAAGGAGGTCTTACACTTTGGCACTAGACAGTCACCATTAGCAGTTGCCCGTGTAACTCTGTGAGAGGTTTGATGCCGACTGATTAGATCAGAAAACAGCATTGGAACATGATTATTTAAACATTAAACCCAATTTAAGATTAAATTAAATAAAACTATCAAAACTAAAAAGCTTATGTTTACATAAAACTTCACAATGATGCCATCGCATAGGCGTTAAGTCCATAATTTTAACTGCTTGTTTATATATTGAGTCAATAGGCTTCAATGTAGATGAAGAGGCTTGTGACCAAGATGTCAAATGAGAGAATATCATCGTGTGCAAGTTAAAAACCTTCTGATAAAATGAAAACAGTTTAGACTTGGCTTAACTTTCTTACTTATATTTTTAACATGACTATCAAATTTTAAATTAATGTCTAGAGTCATGCCAAGATACTTCAATTCATTCACTTCTTTAATAACTTTATTTTTAATCAGCACCTCAAATGTATCCCGCACAAGCCTATTTCTCATGGAGAAGCACATAGAAACTGTTTTCTTGACATTCAACGTTAAATGAGACAGCTCAAGCCATCTTGAAATGTGTTGTAAAGCCTGGGTCAGTTGCCTGGCACAGTGTTTTAGCTGACACATAGATGACTGTGTCATCTGCATATAACTGGCAGTTAACCCCTGCGCATCAATCGGGATTATCATTTATGTACATTGTAAACAACAACGGGCCAAGAACAGACTCTTGAGGTACCCCCATATTGTTAAAACGCACAGATGACTTCCCCCATTGACCCTCACATTGATGTCTCCCACCCAAATAAGACTCAAACCACTGTAAGGCTTCTGCCATTGTGAACTCTCTGAATTTATTAGTAGGATACTGTGATTAACCATGTCAAAGGCTTTCTTTAGGTCCAGAAACACTGCCCCAACCACACTATCTTTATCCAGTAACCCAATTTTTTCCTTTTTCTGAAAGTCCTTATAACTCCATTGTGGCGTTTTTCTTTTATTATCTCAGCAAAAAGCATTGTAAAATAACGATTTGTTGTACTCTCCCATTCACTGTGCTCTAAGTTTACCAACTATGATGACTTCTGCTGCTGAGAAACACAGAAGCTTCCCCTACGAGGATAGAAATGCTTCATCGTAGCATTTGTAATGTTAGTATTAGCGGTTTGTAGTTCATATAAGCTAACCAAACTCTGGCCAAGTGCCTTTGCGCTATCAAAAAACATTCGGTGTTCAGGGATGTCTACCGTACCAGACAAGTGGGCTTGACTTTTTCTCCCCCATCTGGGCTGCTGTCTAATCAGATCTCCAGGCTTGTTGGACAGCAGCATAGAGAGAATGTTAACCAGCCATCGCACAGGATTAGCTCTGTATTTGTATCGACTGATTAGAAATTTATCAATGTGCAGTTGGACAGGTGTACCTAATAAAGTGGCAGTGAGTGTATAATAATACTGTTATTATAATATAATAAAACTCCCCATCAGGCTTTTGTCCATTTTCTTCTGATTCATTTGTTTATTTTTTAAATTTATTTTTTCAGAGATTTATTTTTACTTAGTAATTTACTTATTTAATTATTTATTTACTTACATATTTACTCATTTATTACTTATTTACTTACATATTTACTTATCATTACTCCCACATTTACTTTCATTTTTTTTACTTATTTACTTGCTTATTTACTTCCATATTACTTACATTTTATTAATTTACTATTTACTTGCTTATTTTAGTTAGTTTGTTTGTTTAATTTAATATGTTCCAAAAAGATACATTTATTCTGAAAATAATCTTTTGTGAAAGAAGTTTTATCTCAGTCTTTTCTATTGAATACGTATGCACTATCGCATACGAATCCCATACCAAATCGCATACGTATGCACTATTCTACGTCATTTTGTAGTAGAGCTAGTGTAAGTAGTGCGTTCACACTGAAAACTCTACAAATAATAAGTGCACTTTAAAACCTGGATGATGCACTCATTAAATCAGTAAAATGAAGTGTGGACTGATGGACACTTCATGCACTCAACAGTTGCTGCTTTGCCCATGCTGTTGAGTGTGTAGGAGCATAAGTAGTGCATAGTGTGCCATTTGGGACACAGCAAATGTGTTTTCCTATTAACTAACATTAACATAAATACTGTAACAAATGTTTTGTTTGTTCATGTTAGTGAATACATTCTCTGTGTCCCAAATCACATACGTATGCACTATTCTACGCCACTTTGTAGTTAAATAGTGTAAGTTGTGCATTCACAAGTGCACTTTAATTACCTGGATGATGCACTCATTCAGCCGGTAAAATGACGTGTGTAATGATCATAGACTGTAAAATATATGGACGTAATATCCGTGACGTCACCCATAGGTTTCTGAACACTGCAAAAGAAGCTACAAGTAGGCGCGGCCAACCGTCGCCATTTTGTTCGCGCGTCATCGCACCCACGGCGGGATACCAAACAAGGGCAAAGAGGCGGAGAGTGAGCGGAGCTACAGACACCTGCTGGCACTTTGCTTAGACCTGGCAGACAGACTTTACTTTGGGAGAAACCCTTGATACTTTATTATCTGCGACTCGTTTGTGTTCTGACCACATGTGCTTGGCTGTACACTATATCAATAAAGTGTTTAGACTTTCAAAAACACTGTAGTAATACGTTGAGCCACTAAACATTGCTCTTATGATGTTTTTCAACAGGAGGAAAACACGAATTACTTCCAAACACTTCAGATATAGTCTGTGTTAGTAAATGCAAGACTATTGATGAATGCAGGCATAACAATGTATGATAATGCTTCAGATGACTGATCTAGAGCCTACAGATAATCAATCTGTCAGATTCTAGAGTGCTTTATGGGTCTAAAGAACATTATAAATGATAAATGATCTTAAACAAAACACACACATTTATAGAGATGGTATACAAGTATATAACTTTACTCACATGGGAAACGGAGGCCACGTGAATGGTTTGTGAGCACAATTAAGTGCACACAGCATCCCATATCATCTGATAATTGTAAGAAATAAGTCCAAAAGGCAGCTGACTGTGAAGCCACAAAAACAAAACAAAAATATGATGAATATGCCGAGATCAGTGGCTAATCTGCCGGATTCAGCTGAGGTGAAGTGACGGCGACCAGCGAGACCTAGCTGTCACTCAAGTGGCCACGCCCTTAATTATGCAAACTTAATATAACCTAATATAAAGGAAATGGATGAGTTATAAAAAATTCACCCCCCTCACAGTTGTCATGGAGGGTAAATAATAGCTATATGAACCAAAATCGTTCTTTGTACCAGGCTGTAAACACCTTTTTTTCTGCTGTAAAGTTGGCCATTCTAACAGTGGGCTCAATCGAAATTTGCTCTATTATGGAGCCAGGACTAGCAGAATTTTGATGAATTGCAGTTTCAGTTACTTCCGTATTGGCTTCCCGAGGGAGAGCGGGAGGTTGCCGCTTGGTTGGATTACTTTATTTATTTTTGGATGGTGAAAGCAAAATTCTCCTACGAGAGTGATTATAGCACCTCCTGATGGTCAATGCGGTTATACTCATGGTATTATGTGGTAGTTTGGTCATTTATTTTTTTATTTTATTTTATTTTTTTATTATTATTATGCAAAAAAGAACATTACAAAGATACCATATGAACAAGGAAACAAAGAGGGTTACATAAATAAAATTCCAGCAAATTAAACAAGTTTAAATGATTTACACCAAGAAAGCGTTTTACATGCAATGTAATTGTTAGAGTCTTTTAAAGAGTTCACATAAATTTCAAAGCCCTTTCTGAAAATAAAAAAGTAAGGGTGTTTCTTTGAAAAATTACATTTATGGATGTAAAATTTTGCTAAAAACAGCAATAAATTAATAATAAATTTATAATGAGACGGATCTACATTCAGCGAGTAACCAAAGAATAAAATTTTGGGGGAAATACAGAAGTTTGGAAATAAGAATTATTTAATGAAATTGGAAAAGTCTACCCAAAACACTTTACAGTAAGTACACTCCCAAAATAAATGTTTTAGTGTTTCATCATATTGAGTACAACATAAGCATTTAGGGGAAATATTGTTATTAAATTTAGCTAGTTTGGTTTTTATTGGGTAGCAATTATGAATAATTTTGATTGAGACTTCAACAGTTTGGTCATTTATTTCACTGATTTGGCAACCGTCAAACTTCATCAGGGAAACGGTTTGAATTTCCGCCTAATAAAAAACATTAGTGCTCCATTTGGGACAAAACTACATACATATACTGTGCTGTTGAGTGTGTAAGTGCATGAGTACATAGGGCATAGTGTGCCATTTGAGATGCAGCTATTAACATTAACTAATACAACCTTTGTGTAAAATGTTATAAATGTAATTTTTAAGCGTAAACTCCTTTTACTTTTACTTTAAACTCCTTTTTCGATTTTAAAATCCACATCTGGAATATGCGACCGTTTTATTTCAATATTGTGATGCAGAGAAACGGAATCTTCAATGAGAAAAGAGTGGGCGTGGCTTGTTTTGTTTTTTACTGTAAGCTGATTGGATGTGGTAAAGTAGGCATTTCATTCAGACAGATGGGGAAAAGGGTTATACAACCTAACAGACTCCTGCTTACCATTTCTGTTTGTTGTCAAAACTGACAGCTGAAGGGGGGCTTGGTTAAGTATGTTAGCCCCGACCAATACCTCAGACTGACCTAATCTGAGAATTGAACTGAAAACAAACAGGAAATGCATTTTCAGATTTCAATTTTACATACAATGGCAACAATTGTTTTAGTTTAATTGTTAGTTTTGATTTCATGTGTACCTTCAGCCTGATCTCACGAGGAAAACGTTAGTATTTTACGTTCTTGACAGTTTAGTGGCTAATTCGTACGAATTCGTACAAGTTCAGTCGTACGAAATGGTACGATTTTAAAAAGGAGGCGTGGCACCTAACCCCACCCCTAAAACCCAACCGTCATTGGCGGGATGAGCAAATCGTACTAAATTGTACGAATTAGATCATACGAATTCGTACGAATTAGCCACTAAATCAAAAAAGTTACGAATTGCCGTGCGATTGTGTTGGTACCTTAAGGTTGAGCCCAGTGTTGTGTTATACAGGTTTTAAAGCGTAATTTATCGAAAGCATCGAAATTTAATACATCGAAATTTAATAATTACACAAAACCCAATCTGCTTTAGTGTCATAAAGGAGCAGCGCCTCGCTAATACAGTATTAAGTATCTTGCATTATCATTGTATTTGAACTCATCATGGTGTATTCTGCCCCCCACTGGAACCTACAAGGGGAAAATCAGGAGGATCCAAAGGGCAACCACACAGACGTCTAAATCCCCCAGTGGGGCAGAAATCCCTGGAGGACACGGATAATTTTTTTTGGAGAGGACAATGATGAATGGGATGTGCAATAAATGGCTTCACATGGGACTGTTATTAATGATAGCATAGGAAGCTGGAAGGACACGCTGCTCAGAGACTTGTTTTTTGAAGGCAGATCTCTGGCGCGGGCCCTATACGTTGGCTCTCTTTAATTTATTTTGCTGTGTTTTCATTTATTTATTTGAGAAAGATGCGGCGTCAGCTCACTCGTATAGATTCTGCACACTGAGTCTTATAGGATGTGTCAGTCAGAAGGTCAAAATTCAACAGTGATTTGTCTCTCACGGGTAACTATTTCAGGCTGGCTTTGTTTACATGAGCCAAAAAAAATCCAATTTACTGCAAAAAAAAAAAAGAAAATCTCAGTTTTTTAAATCGAACACCGATCTGTCTGAATGGGGAAATAAAGATATGATGCATACACATTTAAAGTAATCATATAAAGTATACAGTATATACAGTTGAAGTCAGAATTATTAGCCATCCAGAGTTATTAGCCCCCCCTGAATTATTAGCCCTTCAGTATATTTTTCCCCCCAATTTTTGGGGATTCTGGCTAATAATTCTGACTTCAACTGTTATATGTAGAGATTTTCAGTAAATCACTGAGTCTACGCTATAAAAAAAAAAAAAAAAAATCTGTTAATTTACAGTTTCCGTACTGAAAATTCCGTACCACACTGAACTGAGCTCAACTGAACTGAACTTAATTCTACAAACTGAACTACACAGTTCCTATTTACTGTGACCTTTTATGTGAAGCTGCTTTGACACAATCTATCCTTGTATAAGCGCTATACAAATAAAGGTGAATTGAATTGAATTGAATTGTTTGCCCCGACTGGTTGGGCCACCCTTAGCAGGAACAATTGCAATCAAGCATTTTCCATGACTTTCAATAAGTCTTTTACAGCATTGTGGAGGAATTTTGGCCCACTCACCTTGGCAGAATTGTTGTAATTCAGCTACATTGGAGAATTTTCAAGCATGAGCTGCCTTTTTAAGGTTATGCCACAGGATCTCAATTGGATTCAGGTCAGGACCTTGACTAGGCCACTCCAAAAGTCTTACTTTGTTTTTCTTCGGCCATTCAGAAGTGAACTTCAGAAGTTTCACAAAGTAAAAATATAAACTTTTTAAGACCATTATGAATGATGAGAATTTTTAGAGCCATGTACTTTAAATAATGTGCCAAAACAAACACAATTTTAAATTTAATACACATTTTAAAACTATAATAAACTACATATATTTAGTTTATGTAAATGTAGTTATCTGCAAAGATCAGTGTCCTCAGCTATAAAAACGAAGATAATTAAACCATATGGGTAATTAGAGTTAATAAATAAGGGTGGCACAGTGGGTAGCGCTGTTGCCTCACAGCAAGAAGGTCGCTGGTTCATGCCTCAGCTGGATGAGTTGGCATTTCTGTGTGGTGTTTGCATGTTCTCCTAATGTTTGCTTGGGTTTCCTCCGGGGTGCTCCGCTTTCCCCAACACAATCTCACGGCAATTCGTAACTTTTGATTTAGTGGCTAATTCGTATGAATTCATACGATCTAATTCGTACATTTTTGTACGATTTGCTCATCCCCCAATGACGGTTGGGTTTAGGGTGGGGGTTAGGTGCCACGCCTCCTTTTTAAAATCGTACAATTTCGTACGACTGAACTCATACGAATTCGTACGAATTAGCCATTAAACTGGCAAAACGTAAAATACTTACATTTCTCCAGAGATCAGGCTGGTTTCCCCCATAGTCCAAAGACATGCGCTATACGTCAGTTGGTTGTGAATGAGTGTGTATGGGTGTTTCCAGTGATGGGTTATAATAAATAATTATAATAATAAATTTTATTTATATAGCACTTTTCCTACATGCATGCAACTCAAAGTGCTTCACAAACAACAAACAAGCATTAAAATAAACCACATAAAAATGTATAGACAAATAAAGCATAATAAACAACAAATATATACTCAGATAAAAGCATATATGTACACGCATATACGCATATATCCACACAATAACACACACAATAGTCCTCACATATGCATCCACACACACCCATACATGCATACATACATACATACACCTACACAATATACATAAAATGCATACACTTCACAAATTATTGTATTCATACGCAGTTTTAAAAAGATGCATCTTAACACACTATTAAAAACATGAATGCTGGGGGAGTCTTTCACTTCATTTGAGAGACATTTCCAAATTTTTGGAGCATAGTTACTAAAGGAGGTGCCGCCAGATCGCATCAGGTTTACAGAGTGAAATTCTAAAAGTCCAGCGCTAGAACATAGCAAACGATTTGGATTATATTTTGATAAGCAGTCGGAAATGTAAGAAGGTGTCATGTTGTGTAGTGCCTTATAAACTAATAAAAGAATCTTAAAATCTATCTTTGGTGCACTGGTAACCAGCGTAATTCTATTAATGCTGCTGTGATATGTTCTCGTTTCTTTAATTTCATTCAAACTCTGGCTGCTGCATTTTGTATCAGTTGCAACTTCCTTATACTGTAGAACCCTTAGGTAAACCAGTATAAATAGCATTGCAATAATCAAGCGGAGAGGAAAACGAAAGCATGAATTAATTTCTTAGCGTCATCAAAAGATAGGAAAGAACGAATTCTGGCAATATTTCTTAAATGATAATAACATGTTTTTGTAGCTGAAAGGGCATCAGCTGCGTAAAAAACATGCTGGATAAGTTGGCGGTTCATTCCCCTGGGGCGACCCCAGATTAATAAAGGGACTAAGCCGAAAAGAAAATGAATAAATGAGTTAATCAATAAAACCTGTTAAAAGTTCTATTGAGATGGACGGTTCTCTCAAAAAAGGGTGCTTGCTGCATGTTCAAATTACTTTAAAATGAGCTGAAACAACACAATTCATGAGTTTTTTTGTGAAAACTTAATTGTTTTATGTTCAACCCACTTACATTTATAAGAACTAATAAGTTGACTTATTTCCTTTATGTTGTCTCAACACAAATTGATTGTATGGAACCCAACATTTGTTACAGTGTTGGTGATTGGATGGGGTTTGTCCTGATAAGCTTTATACATTAAAAAAAATAAAGACCCTGTTTAAAACAATTTAATACTTACAACACAATATTTAGACGAATTTAAGACTTATTAATGTGTAAAATTTCGTTTTATTTAAAACTCAAGACTTTTTAAGACCCTGCTGACACCCTGGTCTCAGACTCAAACTATCCAGCCAACACAATCTCACGGCAATTCGTAACTTTTTGATTTAGTGGCTAATTCGTATGAATTCGTACAATCTAATTCGTACAATTTAGAACGATTTGCTCATCCGCCAATGACGGTTGGGTTTAGGGGTGGGGTTAGGTGCCTTTTTAAAATCGCACAATTTCGTACGACTGAACTCGTACGAATTAGCCACTAAACTGTCAAAACTTAAAATACTTACGTTTTCTCGTGAGATCAGGCTGATCCAGCCCAATTAACTAACCATCTGCAAAAACACTCCCGATTCTGTGTTAGGCACAGAATCATATTCATCTGATGGAAGCATACCTTCATTTGACTTGCATGACGAGGAAACTCGGAATAGTCATCTTTAGTCTAACCATTGACTTCCTATTATGTATGGTGCCCGCAGGACAAGAGCGATGCCCTTGAAACACGACAATAAGCCATGTGAAAATAGGGATTGGGGCGGGGGGGGAATGAATGTCTCCACGCAGGCTTTCTACAAGAGTGTGCAAATTCAATTATTTACTTGTACATGTATCCTGCCTGTGGCCTGACCGCACAATCTAAATGGTAATGGCAGCACATTTTATTTTATTTCATTCTCTTTCAACGTTCAATGGCAACCTTTCATTGGCTACTCATGAGGCGGCTCTAGCACAGCTTCATTATCACAAACCCAGAACAGTTAGCTTGATGATTGTATTTAATCCACAATGCTCATCAAACATTGCAGTATCAGCACATCTAAACCATTGACTTCCATAGTATTTGTTTTCCTTACTATGGAAGTCAATGGTTACCACTTTCTAACATTCTTCAAAATATCTTCTTTTGTGTTCAAGTCAGGGATGGTAATGTTAATGATGTCGCTGGTTCGAGTCCCAGCTGGGTCAGTTGGCATTTCTGTGTGGAGTTTGCATGTTCTCCCTGTGGTGGTGTGGGTTTTTTCTGGGTGCTCCGGTTTCCATCACAGTCCAAACACATGCGATATATGTGAATTGGGTAAACAAAATTAGCTGTAGTGTATGAGTGTGTGTGTGAATGAGTGTGTATGGGTGTTTCCTAGTACTGGGTTGCGACTGGAAGGGCATCCGCTGTGTACAACATATGCTGGAATAGTTGGCGGTTCATTCCACTGTGATGACCCCTGATATATAAGGGACTAAAACGAATGAAAATGAATGAATGTATAAACTAATGCATTTTTTATTTGTTACAATGAAAATGGCTCCAGATTTGAGGGTTGAATTTAATGGATAATTCAAGAAAAACACTGTCATTTAAAGGGCTAGTTCACCCAAAATGTAAATGTCCCCACTATCTACTCACACTCATTTGGTTCTAAATTTTTATGATTTTTTTTTTCTTTCTTTGAACAAAATACAAGATATTCTGAAGAATGTTGGAGACGAGGAGCCATTGACATCCATAGAAAATAAATAAATAAATACTAAGTCAATGAATGCTGCTTTCCAACATTCTTCAAAGTATCTTCTTCTTTTTTGTTGTTGTTCAGCAGTAGAAGGAAACTCAGACAGGTTTAGAACAAGTGGAGGATGAATGAAATATTAATTAATGAAATATTTCTAAGTGAATTATCCTTATAAATTAATATTTAGGTGGTTCATTCCGCTGTGGCGACCCCTGATTAATAAAGGGACTAAGCCGAAAAGAAAATGAATTAATTTATTTTATATAAAGAAGCAAAACTAGTACTTCTAGTACTTTAGTACTTATACAGTCTCGGCTGGGCCAGTTGGCATTTCTGTGTGGAGTTTGCATGTTCTCCCCGTGTTGGCGTGGGTTGGTGCTCCAGTTTCCCCCACACTCCAAACACATGCGCTATAGGTGAATTGAATAAACTAATAATGTGGAGACATAAATAAATAAATAAATGCTAAGTCAATGGATGCTGCTTTCCAACATTCTTCAAAGTATCTTCTTCCTTTTTCAGCAGTAGAAAGAAACTCAGACGGGTTTAGAACAAGTGGAGGATGAGTTAATGAAATATTTTTTAAGAGAATTATCCTTTTAAATTAATATTTAGGTGGTTGAGACAATTTCTAATATGACTCAAACAGAATCACTTTCATAAAGCTTATTTTTTTTCCTTTCCTACAATTTAGATTTAACAGCTCATTTATTCACAAATATAAATATAGCTTTAAATATAATCCTTTCGTTCACACCTGTCTTGAAATTATTCTGGCTGCCCCTTCTATTTAAGAAAACAAAAGTGAGCTGAACCATTACAAACAGAACCAGGAATAAATCTAGCATTAGCCTGCAATCTTCCTTATGTCAAAGTAAATTGCTTTCATCTTAGCTGGGTTTCCAGGCTTTCTCTCTGTAGCGATGTGACAAGGCTACTGATAAACCAATGGGGGATTCAATAACACACCGGGAACCACTGAAAACTAGCACGGAGAAATCAGCGGATTGGAGTTCAGCTCTCGACGGGCACAGCGGCGCGAGACACCGTCCTCTCTAGTGTCTTTCACCTGACGTTTTCCGCTGGAGTGCATCCAAGACGTGCGCCTACTGATTGCACCTTCTGATTAGCAGTTTGTAAGATCATGACTAATGAGGTCTGACAAACACTGAGTGATTGTCATTGACAGCGGCGAGTGGGGGAGATCTCAAACAATCAACAATTATTAGCCCTCCGGAATATTTTTTTCCCCCAATTTCTGTTTTAGAGAAAGATTTTGTTCAACACATTTCTAAACAATAGTTTTAGAGCCCATCATACACCCGGCGCAATAGGAAGCAAGTTGTATTGGCGCGATTTGTTGCTATTTTCAGCCCAGCGCAACTGTAATTTTCATGTTTTGCACCACATTCTTTTAAATAGCAAATCCCTTTGCGCCACTTTGTGGACTCATGTGTGTGCTGGTCTAAAAAGCAGGGTGTTTAAGGCACATTGTTGGCACGTTGCTATTATAAGGGAACTGAAATATACTGCACCATTGACCAACTAAAGCTGCTCTAAAGTCCAGTGCAGAGCGCGTAATTAATAGTTGTGCACCCATGCAGGTCCCAAACGCTTACACATTGCGTAATACGCACAGGATGTACAGCAATACACAAATATCTTTACATATTAAAAAACATATAAAAGATTAAAATGTTACAAAAATTATTATTTTCTACATAAATATAAAAACCACTACCTCCATGCCTTCTTCATGCCTCCATATTTAGTTTATTCATGACAATTTGCATTAGTATAATGTTGTTATTTTAGCAGTGTTATTTATTATATGCATGTATATATTTGCTTTAACATAAACAAGTTTAGATTTGTCCACCTGTTGGGTTTTGAAGACATATGCATCACGATATGGGGCATAAGAATAGGAAGTGTGTTTGGATAAAACTTCATTATTATTGTTCATTAATTAGTTTGCTGGAAATGAGAACTGAATTTAGAAATAGTTTTGAAACTAATCTTTGTGCTTAACAAACTAAATTAAATATGTAGGCTAATAGATGTCTTCAGTGGAGTGAGTTTACCGTTTCCTTAGTCCACCAAAGTAAAGGAGTAAAGTAAAGAGAAAAAGTAAAGAGGCTCATTCTTTATCCTCGCGCTGCAGATGCTCTGTTTAACCGTTTTCTCGCTAGTGAAGCGTTCAGTTTTTCTACTTACAAAGTCCGGCATGTAAATAGCAAATGCAACATTGCGCGACGCAACTGACTTTTAAAGAGAATGTGAGATGAGATTCTGATTGGTTTAATGCCTGTTATGCTCAAAACACACCCAAAACTCATCAAGAGAATAAGCACAACCCGTTTAGACCATGCGCCAGGGCGCAAACCTTATTTTTCCATCCTTAAAATTGCAAAAGTGGATTCGGACACGGCCTTAATGCTTTTGCCTCATGAGCTTTATACTTTGCGCTTAGATCATTAGAATAGAGCCCTTAATAACTCTTTTCTAATAACTTTTTCTAATTTTATTATGACAGTACATAATATTTGTCTAGATATATTCTAAGATACTGGTATTCAGCTTAAAGTGGGATTTAAAGGCTTAACTAGGTTAATTAGCCAAGTTAGGGTACTTAGGTAAGTCATTGTATTTTGATGGTTTGTTCTGTAGACAATCAAATGCCCAATGAATGGCAAGATATTGCTCAAGGGGGCTAATAATATTGCTAAAACGTTTTTTTTATATAAAAATTAAATTTTTAATCCTTTGACAGCCCCTCTCACTAACGGTTGACCATGTTTTTACAGTATTAAATAATGGTTTACACACACAGCATTGTTGGTTTATTAAAAAAAAAAAATCAAACAAAATAATCCTGTTGCACTACTACACTTGATTTTGGTTGTATTGTAAAAAAACAAAACAAGAAAACATGTTAACTGAGAATCTAAAGTATTTTATGGCGTACTTCAAAAAATGTGATTTAGTATTCAAAAATTTTTTATTTTGATTTTGACGTCTTCCACGTCATATTTTCTGCTTTCTTTCATCTGAGAAATATCGCTAAGTTACAAAGTATTCTATCCATCTCAGATGCAGAAAAGCTAGTCCATGCTTTTATGACTTCTAGGCTGGACTACTGTAATGCACTGTTTGCTGGCTGCCCAGCATCCTCTATTAACAAACTTCAATTAGTACAAAATGCAGCTGCCAGAGTTCTTACCAGGTCTAGAAAATTTGATCACATCACCCCAATTTTATCCTCCTTACACTGGCTGCCTGTTAAGTTTCGTATTGAATTAAAAATATTGCTTCTTACATATAAAGCTTTAAACAATCTAGCTCCTGTTTATCTAACCAATCTTCTGTCTCGCTACAATCCAACTCGCTCTTTAAGGTCTCAAAACTCAGGGCTTCTGGTAGTACCTAGAATAGCAAAGTCGAGTAAAGGAGCTCGAGCCTTCTCATTTATAGCTCCTAAACTCTGGAATAGCCTTCCTGATAACGTCCGAGGCTCAGACACACTCTCCCAATTCAAAAACTAGATTAAAGACCTATCTGTTCAGTAAAGCATACACTTAGTGCACCACTTAGGGGGCTTCCACACAGGTTATGCATCTTGCTGATATACACTGTGAACATCAGCTACGCTAATTATTTTCTTTATTCTCCATTTCCACCTGGGGATACTCTTCCCGAGGCCCTCAGACTATGCAGAGTCACTGATTCGATCCAAGACCAACGACGAGATGATCCCAAGGTTTCCATATCCTGGACCAGGCCGTATCCTGAGCAGCTACTGTGGTGGTCATGGAGGAGTGGAGAACATGAGACTGATTCCTGTGACGCTCCAGAGACAGACGAGTCTTCGCTGAGGCCAGCTTCCAGCCTCCGCCACTGAGACTGCAGCTCTGCACAAGACGTTTGGCCAGCGGAGAAATTAAAATGGTCGTGCCCAATTGGGCCTGGATTCTCTCAAGGTTTTTTTCTTCACTTCCGCCTTTAGTGAAGTTTTTTTTCCCTCTCCGCTGTCGCCACTGGCTTGCATGGTTCGGGATCTGTAGAGGTCCGCATCGTTGGATTTGCTCTTCAGTATTTGGACTCTCAGTAGTGATTATTAAACCACACTGAACTGAGCTCAACTGAACTGAACTTAAACACTACAACTGAATTACACTGTTCCTATTTACTGTGACCTTTTATGTGAAGCTGCTTTGACACAATCTACATTGTATAAGCGCTATACAAATAAAGGTGAATTGAATTGAATTTTACACAGTATATGTATTTATTCCGGTACTTTTACCATAAACCGACATGTCAACCATTTGGTAGACAGAGTATATACAGGAATCAGTTAGTGAAATTCAATACCTTTTAAGACCTTTTTTAAGACTCTTTCCATACATTTCAAGACCGTATAACCACTTTCAACCCGAAACACTGGCGAGATTTTAACTTGCAGTATATTTACTAAATATTAATGTAAAAAAATAATCCAAAACTAAAACATTATTCATATACTGATTAAAAATCTATTAAATCTAGCTAAATCAGCAGGTTGGCCACATAGAACTGCAGAAATAATGGTGTTGCCTTGGTAACTGCGGTAAACAAAGCAGCATGATATCAAATCTAGTAGGATTTCATTGACTTCATAAACTACACAGCATCCTGATATTCAGCATTCAACTATACATTGTATAATCAAAAATGATATAGAATGTAAGACTTTGCAATTAGCATTTACGACTTTTTAATTCCTTTTAAGGGCCTTAAAGTTCTCTACATTGATTTATTAACTTTTAATACTTTTTAAGACTCCGCAGACACCATTTTAGAAATTGTGGGATGTGTTAAAAAATGCATTAAGTGTGTTAACTAATGACATTAGCCGCGTTTCCACTATCGCGCCTAAAGCGAGCGAGCCAGGGCGAGCCAAGGCCAGTCGCGTTTCCACTATCACTTCCAGGGCGTAATAGGGCCAAAGCGGGGCTTCCTTGGGGCCAGCGTCCGGCCTTTTTCGGCCCGCCGAATACCTTGGGCCAAGGAGGGCCAACTGGGGCTTCGGGGCGGGGTTACGTACAAAGGCGGAGTTTTCCTGTCAGGTAAAGAGGAGACAAGATGCTTTCTTCCCTTACATTTGTTTTGCTATTGTCGTTCTCATCGCTCGGCTGCTCTTTTGCGCCTTGCAGCCAAAATCTGTGTTCGAAGTAAATGCCGCCGAACTCGAATGTCCTTATCCAGGGATCGCTGTCTGGCCTTACACCAACAGACCACAAACAGTAAAAAAGCAATCGCTTCGGATTTCTCCATCTTCCAGCTCTCGTAGTGATGCCAGGTTGTGTTTGTGGTTATAATTTGAGTTTTTTGTTCCCGCTGAAGTGGGCGGGTTGTGTGACGTTTGATTCGGGGGACGTTCTGGGGGCGGTGTTTGCGTGATGCGCTGCGAGCGACTAGCCCGACAGTGGAAACGCGACATGATTTCGGCCTCATTTCTCAACCTCCTGGGCTATTGGCCCGACCTGGCCCGATTAAAGCCCTGGCTCGCACTGGCCCGACAGTGGAAATGCGGCTATTGAGAGTTAAGAAATGCAATGCAATGCAATTTTTTTTTCTTGGTGGGGTAGTTAAAGGGTTATTGTAGCCGAAATAAGACAGAAGAAAAAAATATTATAGGAAATACTGTGAACAATTCCTTCCTCTGTTAAACATCATTTAGCAAATATTTTAAAAAGAAAAGAAAAATCACAGGAAAGCTAATCATTTCAACTGTATACTGTATATACAAGTCTATATATTTTTTAATATGCACCAGGGCCTACTTTTTCCTAATATACCTAAACATCATGACCGCATCTGGTCTCGATATTAATAATTGAGATCACATAGTCCTAATGAATAAGACATAGTCCCCTAGGTCATATTTGTTTAATTCCTCAATCACAGAGTACAGCATATTATAGGATGGTTTCAGGGCAATACAAATTGAAGTCTACAAGCTATAAATACCGGTAGTCATGGGTAAAGTTGTAGGCAGTATGTCTCTTTGCCTGCGGTGTGAGCAGCGATGGCTTTGTGTAGGTTTAGAGCGAACAGCACGTTCATCAACAGCGGGTGATGCAGTCTGCGAGACACGCTGGAATGACAGAACGGTGAGGAAATCTCCGCTGACGGCGTCTACAGAGTACTGGGAGACTACAGCTGTGTGTGCACTAATGCACTGACCCTTGAAAAAGACAAGCTTCAAATAATCTGAAAAAAACTATTCATTGGATTCACTAATTTTCTTTAAGGTAAGTGGTTGCAAATAATTTATATGGCCTGATTTTAAACAAACAAATTAAATGTAATGTTCAACCTAATTTGTTTGTTTAAATTCATCCCATATTGTTTGCAACCTCTTACCTTAAATAAATCAAGCAAATCCAATGCATCATTTTTTGCAGTGCACTGTAAATTCACACACTGTAAAGCTCATCAGTTATTAGTTATTCCCTGTACAAAGGCCTAACACACAATTTTTAAATTACTGAGGTTTCATTTATAGCAATTTTAAACGTCCACAGGAACCAGAAGCTTTTGTGTATGTCACAGGTGTCAAACTCTGTTCCTGGAGGGCTGCAGCTCTGTACAGTTGAAGCTACGGTCACACTGGGCTTTGTGTGTGCGAAATTCTGTCGTACGGCGCTGCGAAAAGGGGCGGGATTAAACAAGCTAATTAGACATTTAAAACAAACAACGATTGCTCAATATTTTAAATTTCTGTCCAGAGAGGTCGTGTTTTAATCCTCAATTGGTCTCACGCAGTCAAGTGATGCAATTTTGTAGGTCAGAGTTCACCAAGCTTGAACTTTGCACCGCAGTGACCTGCGAAACGTGACGCATAACCTTGCGTTTCCGGTCCGACGCATTCGCGTGCGTATGAACGGAAGTCTATGGGAGGAAAAGCCCAGTGTGACCGCAGCTTTAGTTCCGACCCTAATTAAACACACCTGATCAAACTAATTAAGTCCTTTAGGCTTGTTTGAAACCTACAGGTAAAGCTGCTGTCACACTAGAGTTTGAGCATGCGAAATTCTGTCGTACGGCGCTGCGAAAAGGGGCGGGACTAAACAAGATGATTATACATTTAAAAAGCGAGCGATTGGTCCATGTTTGAAATTCCTGTTTAGAGAGGTCATGATTTGATCCTCGATTGGTCTCACGCAGACAAGTGATGCAATTTTTCAGGTCAGAGTTCACCAAGCTTGAACTTTCCAATGCAACGATCTGCGAAACTTGACGCACGAGCTTGCGTTTCCGGTTTGACACATTCGTAAGTGAAAGGAAAAGGTAAGTGACATTCTAAGTCAATCTCTCTCTTTTGTATGTCATAGTGCTGTATTTATACAATAATAATCTGCTAGTGTTTGCTTTGCTTTGGCTTTTTTGGGGTTAATTATTGTGATGTCCAGTATAGAAATACTGGGAAATCTCTGTAGATTGATGACATTTCATGCTGTTCAGCCTTACAATATTAAAATGTGAGCAAAAATCTCCTGTTTTGTCATCACTTTAGACATTACGCTGGAAAATCATTCAAACACTAGCTCTAAAGTGACGTTGGTGAATTTGCAACAGTTTCTGCCGTTCAAATGTCAGCTGCAGATGTAAATGAATTGCGTAAGAAAGTAGTTACTCGTACAAAAAGGTTTTAGAGGGCTAAAACTATTGACCTTAAAATTATTTTTATATACAGTTGAAGTCAGAATTAATAGCCCGTGTTGATTTTTTTTTTTAAGTATTTCCCAAATTCTGTTGAACAGAGCAAGGAAATTTTCACAGTATGTCTGATAATATTTTTTCTTCTGGAGAAAGTCTTATTTGTTTTATTTTGGCTAGAATAAAATCAGTTTTTATTTTTTTAAAAACCCTTTTAGGGACAAAATTATTAGCCCCTTTAAGCTAACTTTATTTTCGATAGTCTACAGAACAAACCATCGTTATACAATAACTTGCCTAATTACCCTAATCTGCCTAGTTAACCTAATTAACCTAGTTAAGCCTTTAAATGTCACTTTTAGCTGTATAGAAGTGTCTTGAAAAATATCTAGTCAAATATTATTTACTGTCATCATGGCAAAGATTAAATAAATCAGTTATTAGAAATGAGTTATTAAAACTATTATGTTTAGAAATTTGTTTCTACTTTCTGAAAAAATCTTCTTTCTGTTAAACAAAAATTGGGGGGGAAAATAAACAGGGGGGAGCTAATAATTAGGGTGGCTTTTAATTCTGACTTCAACTGTATATATATATATATATATATATATATATATATATATATATATAAATATATATAAATATAAAAAAAAATTGTCATGAAAATGCTATGAAAATTCCCTTTGGTCTGTTAAACATCATTTGGAAAATATTTGACAAAAGAATAAAAATTTTGCCTTCAACTTATACTTGTTATTGTAAGTGTAATTGTAAATATGTAAAGTGGGACTTTAAAATGGGCTAGAGCCATGTCCCACTGTGTCTAAATTAAAAACTGCATTTCTATATAGGGGTGGCACGGTGGCACAGTGGGTAGCAAGATCGCCTCACAGCAAGAAGGTCGCTGATTCGAGCCTCGGCTGGGTCAGTAGGAATTTCTGTGTGGAGTTTGCATGGTTTGGCCGTGTTCACGTGGGTTTCCACCGTGTGCTCCAGTTTTCCCCACAACTCCATAGACTAGCGGTACAGGTGAATTGGGTAAGCTAAAATTGTCCGTAGTGTATGTTTGTAAATGCAAGAGTGTATGGGTGTTTCCCAGTGGTGCGTTGCAGCTGGAAGGGTATCTGCTGCGTAAAACATATGCTGGATAAGTTGGCGGTTCATTCCACTGTGGCGACCTCTGATTAATAAAGGGACTAAGCTGAAAAGAAAATGAATTAATTTCTATATGGAAAAATAAAAATGCCAGTGTTTGCATTTGCCGTTGTCAGTTTCAGATAGTCCTTACGTATGCCCTCTTTTTGCAATTTTGTCCATATCTAATAATCAAAACTAATTATCAAACTCACCTTTCCACCATTAAAAAAAGTCCAAGTATTTTTTTATTACAAAACTAATATATATTGATTATTATTAAATGTCAGAATCTCCTTCAAATAGGCAGTCTGGAAGAATGTTTAAGAACATGGAGTGTGCTGGAGCGATAAGCGGAGATTCGGGGGGAGAGAAGGGGTCTCTGCTTTCTTATCAGCCTTCAGAGCTGCCAAACACCAGTGGCACCAACAATTCAAATGGAAGTTTATAAGAGATGACGATTAGCTGGCTCAGATATTGCACCTTTTTCTGCATTAAATTGGTCTCAGTGAAGTGGCAATGCATTTAAATCAAACAAACAAACCAAAATACTGACATTTATTAGCATTTACAGTTGAAGTCAGGAATATAAGCACTCCTGAATTATTATCCTCCCTGTTTATTTGTTCCCCACTTTCTGTTTAACGGGAAAAAACGATTTTTCTCAACACATTTCTAATCATAATAGTTTTAATAACTCATTTCTAATAACTCATTTATTTTATCTTTGCCATGATGACAGTAAATAATATTTGACTAGATATTTTTCAAGACACTAGTATTCAGCTTAAAGTGACATACGTGGTTTGTTCTGTAGACAATTGAGAGAAAAAATATTACTTAAGGGGGCTAATAATATTGACATTATGCATTCTTTAGAGGGTGTACTTGCATTGATGCTATTATATTGTCATTCTGGCATTATATAATGAGTGGCATAAAACAACTATATATATAACAACAGGATGTGCTTTAACTCCAGACTGTCAGCTTTAATTTGAAGGTATTTACATACAAATCAGGTGAACAGTGTAGGAATTACAACAGTTTGCATATGTGCCTCCCACTTGTTAAGGGTCCAAAAGTAATTCAACAAATGGCTTCAAAGCTGATCCATGGCCAGGTGTGTGTTATTCCCTCATTATCCCAATTACAATGAGCAGATAAAACGTCAAGAAGGTAATTTCAAGTAAGCTATTTGCATTTGGAATCTGTTACTGTCAACTGTCAAGATGAGATCCAAAGAGCTGTCACTATCAGTCGAGCAAGCCATTAATAGGCTAAAAAAAACAAAAAAAAAACATCAGAGAGATAGCAGAAACATCAGGCGTGGCCAAAACAACTGTTTGGAGCATTCTTAAACAGAAAGAACACAGCAGTGAGCTCAGCAACACTAAAACACCTGGAAGACTACGGAAAAGAACTGTGGAGGACGACCAAAGAATTCTTTACCTGGTGAAGAAAACACTCTTTACAACAGTTGGCCAGATCAAGAGCACTCTCCAGGAGGTAGGTGTATGTGTGTCAGAGTCAAAAATCAAAAGAAGACAACACCAGAGTTAAAACAGAGGGTTCACCACAAGATGTAAACCATTGGTGAGCCTCAAAAACAGAAAGGCCAGATTACAGTTCTAAAAAGCCTTTATGGTGCTGGAACAACATCCTATGGACAGATGAGATCAAGATCAACTTGTACCAGAGTGATGGGAAGAGACGAGTATGGAGAAGGAAAGGAACTGCTCATGATCGTAAGCAGTGAAGCATGGTGGTAGTAGTGACATGTTGTGGGCATGTATGGCTGTCAATGGAACTGGTTCTCTTGTATTTATTGATGATGTCACTGCTACCAAAAGTAGCAGGATGACTTCTAAAGTGTTTCAGGCAATATTTTCTGCTCATATTCAGCCACAGAACTCATTGGATGGCGCTTCACAGAAAGCAACCCAAAGCATACTGCAAATGCAACTTGAGAGTTTTCGAAGGGAAATAAGTGAAATGTTATGCAATGGCCAAGTCAATCACCTGACCAAAATACGATTGAGCTTGCATTTCACTTGCTGAAGACAAAAATGAAGGGAAAAATGCCTCAAGAACAAACAGGAACTGAAGACAGTTGCTGTAGAGGCCTGACAGAGCACCACCAGGCATGAAACCCAGCATCTTGTGATGTCTATGCGTTCCAGACTTCAGGCTGTAATTGACTGCAAAGGATTTGCAACTAAGTATTAAAAAGTGAAAGTTTGACTCATGATTATCATTATGTCTAATTACTTTTGGACCCTTAACAAGTGGGAGGCACATATCACAATATTATTTGGTGCAATATATCATACAACAAAAAATAGATATTGTGACAGGCCTATTCATCTATACATAAACTTCAGCTGTTAGCAAGCAAATTGCACATCGGCGGCTGCTTTAGAAGTGCTAATAATAATGCACTTTTTACCACTACATTCTGTGCTTCAGTGTGCAGAATGTGAGATGAACTGAAACTAGCCGAATATTATAGTGGGGACTCTCCATAATGATAAATGTGACCTTCAGATGATGATTTCTCTTTTTTTTCCCCCTGAAGTGTCACTTTAGCTCTCTAACATGACATTTTCAGTGGCTGAAGTGCAGTGGTGACATTTACCGTGATTGCGACAACAGCAGCATTTATAAAATGTAAGGATTTGGGCGTATTTGCACAAACAATAAGGTTTCTCCAATCCTTTAGGAGAAACTTGTGCAATCCGAGGGGTATCCCACATGAAAAAAATACTATAGTAATTTCTAATAATAACTATATTGTTTTTTAACCATACTTGCATACACATAGAGTTTCAATTTACTAGAACTTCTATGTTAAGCTGCTTTGAGACAATCCACATTGTAAAAGCGCTACAGAAGTAAAGATGAACTGAATTGAATATTTACAACTCTATGTTAATGAATGCTAAGGCATACTGTAGTACTAACTTTAGTGTAGTTAACGTATTTGCTAACATGAACAAAAAACAAGAACTAATACATTAATTACAGTATTTACTCATCTTTGTTAACGTTTATTAATGAATACAGTTGTTCATTGTTAGCTCATGTTAACTCTCAGTGCATTGACTAATGTTAACAAGCACAGCGTTGGGTTTTAATAGTAGTAAATCGTCACCTTAGAATTATAAGGTTCTATCTGCGTTCTGAAGGATTTTGAGATATTGAGCTTCAAAGTTTTTGCATTCCATATAACAACATGTGTGTAACAGTTCTCTTTCATACACTGAAAAAAATTATTCAAAGATGATTCCTTGGATTTACTCAATTTTTTTACATTAAGTGCTTGTAAACAATTTAATTGGGCTGAATTTAAACAAACAAATTAAGTTGAACATTGCTCAATTTAATTTGTTTAAATTCAACACAAATAAATTGTTTGCAACAGTTTTGCATGCAACACTTTTTCAGTGTACATTATCATGACAGAGACCCTAAGGGTTCTCTAAATGTAAATTATCAAAGTTCGCTTACAGTTGCAAATTGGAGTAAAAAAAAACAGGGTAAATGCAGATAGAACCTTGTCATTCTGAAGTCATTTTCCACTTGATTATAAGGTTTTATCAGGCACATCATTCATTGAAGCATTTCTTTTCATGAAATACAATCATAAAATATATAAGTTGGTGTTGTAACAATATGTTGATGCTTGAGAAAGTTAAATATTTGCTTTCTGTAACATTTATTTCATGTTTTAGGATTAATATTTTTTCTTGATTAAATTAAGCGTGCTAAATATTTTTTTCCAGTGAAGATGTAAATTTTATCTAATTAGTGTGTTAATATTTATAAAATTTTATGCTTTATATGAATTATTGAATTATATCTATTGAATTATATGCCCCATAAATTAAATTAAGTGTTTGCCCTTCAAGGCTTAATAATAAATTTAAAGACATTAAAAGAAACAGACGATGACCAAATGAGTTTAATAAACAATGAAAAGTGTTTCACTGACTATATGTAAACAAATAAATATATTTCACATTTAATATATACATTTTTATATTCATTTCTTTTTCAACAATGTAAAATTGAACATTTCATCTCAATGTCGGTGACGCAGTGGCGCAGTGGGTAGCACGATCGCCTCACAGCAAGAAGGTCGCTGGCATTTCTGTGTGGAGTTTGCATGTTCTCTCCGTGTTGGTGTGGGTTTTCTTCGGGGGCTCCGGTTTCCCCCACAAGTCCAAAGACATGCGGTACAGGTGAATTGGGTAAGCTAAAATTGGCCATAGTGTACATTATGTGTGTGATTGAGTGTGTATGGGTGTTTTCCAGTGATGGGTTGCAGCTGGAAGGGCATCCGCTGCGTGAAACATATGCTGGATAAGTTGGCGGTTCATTCCGCTGTGGTGACCCCAGATTAATAAAGGGACTAAGCTGAAAAGAAAATGAATGAATGAATCTCAGTGTAAAGGAAATGCTAAATCACCACATTTACACACATCTCTATTTTGTGTGGTGCGGCATTATTTAGTCGACTCTGACTTTGTGTGATATTGTCTATCAGGTCTTTCCCGCTGTCAATAGAGCAGTCCGGGGAAATGACAAAGAAAGCTGATTCTGATTGGTCCTCGTGTGTGCATTAAAAATGCTGATTGGCTCACAGAAACAACCTTATAAAGCCAAGCTAGAGTTCAACATTGTAGATAAACCGTTTTTGTTTTTTAAATAAAAAGTCTTAAAATGTAAACAACTTATAAATAAACATCATATAATTTAAATAAGATGTCGTTAAATAAGAATATGTGAATAACTCAATTTTGACAAAAATGTCAGATAGAACCGTATAATTCTAAGGTGACGAAATGTTGAAATATGATAATAGATGCTATACAAGCATCTTTTGATCGTGTTAGTAGCCTAAATACTTTAACCAATTACGTGTCTCGTATTGTAAAGTGTTACCACTACGAAAACTATCGATAGACGATTTTACTACAGTAAACTGCAGTTTATGGTAGTAAAATATACCCTATAATTCTAAAAAATAATTATTATTTGCGGATTGTCTGTGGATATTTACATCAATATAGCATAATTTTTGTGACAATGTACAACATGGGGGGTTAAGGGTTGGAGTTGGGTAGACAGTAATAGGTTGTTACAAGAAGGAATACACCCGTGGATGGAAGTTAACTGACGTTAGATTTGTTTATATTATTTATTAAATTACCCACTTAATTGCATTTTATTACCATGGTAAAGTCTAGACAAGATACAGCTGTGGATACTCATATCAATATAGCATAATTTTTGTGACACTGTACAACAATTGATATTTTTACACTGTTGTGAGGGTTGGGTTTAGGGTTTGGATAGGGGCAGACAATAATTAAACACAATTTTATATGTAATTTAATAAAAAATATCAATAATAATTGGTATATTTACTGTTTGTACATTACTGTGACGGTTGGGTTTAGGGTCGGAGTTGGGGTAGACGGTAATAGGTTGTTTCTAGAAGAGATACACCTGTGGACGGAAGTTAACTAGCGTTAGATTTGTTTATATCTAGACGGATATAAACAATTAATGCAGTTAATTGGTAATTTAATTTAATCCTGTCTAAACTTTACCACGGTAATAAAATACAATTAATGGGTAATTTAATAAATAATATAAACAAAACTAGTTAATTTCCGTCCACAGGTGTATCCCTTCTAACAACAACCATTCATTCAAGTACTTTACTATAGAATGGTTCAAAAACCAATATAGTATTTACTTTTTTCATGTGGGATGATTCAATTTTGATTTCCAGCAAAAAAAAAAAAAGGTGGGGTATCTTTTCCGTCTAGAGGTCATTTTGAGTTTTTCAGCATTTTTAAATTGAAATCGAATATAGCTGAAGATGCCACGTGACTCACTTTGTTCAGGATGTCCAGAGACCGTCAAAAGTAAACTTTCACCCAGTTGGAGATAAGATGATGAGCAGGGCTCCAGAACCCGAGCAGGATTGGAATGAAATGAGGCGTTCAAGTGTGCTGTGCGATATCTGTGCGGATCCGGCCTGACTGACAACGGCTTTATATTATAGTCAGCAGCAGCAATAGCAGCGGCGCCACAGCGACATCTAGAGGCCGTGCAGTGCAGCGCTGTTGTGCAGGTGTGTTTTAAAGCCAGCGAAAACCGCAGGAGTTTCACAGCTGGATCTCAAAGTGTCACGACTGTGGCAGGCAGTGCACAACTGTAGTGTCATTTGATTGCTTACTCTGTGCTCCACGTTAGCCTAATTTCTAATGCTCCGAGAAACGTGATGCAATCAAAAGCCTGCTGCAGGAAACTCCGGTAAGCTCAAAGCTGTGAATGGATTGTCAGTACGCTTGCAGTTTTTAAACTGTAGTGACATGCAGAGATTTTTACTATAGTAATTACAGTTAATTATGCATAATTACATGCGACTAAACCAAACCCACATTCTAATCCTAACCATATAGCTAGTATGTATGAGTAATTGATGTTACACATTGGTTAAATGGATAGTTCCACTTTAACAAACTATATTTAAAATACTACGATCATTTATAGTAAATAATATAGTGTTTTTGAATCATAGTATACTAAAGTACCTCAATTAATCTGTTGAAGTATCTCTATTGTTATATGGCCACACAACAACACTAGTAATATAAATAAATGAACCAATGTTGTGGGTTTTTAAGCTATAGTGACATGCAGATTTTACTATAGTAATTACAGTTAATTACACATAATTACATGCAAATAATCGAAACCCATATTCTAACCATACTGCTAGTATGCGTAAGTAATGTTACTACTCAGTAGTAAAATGAATTGCTACACTTTAACAACCCACATTAAAAAATACTACGGTAATTTATAGTAAATACTATAGTGTTTTTGAATCATAGTATGGTAAAGTATCTTAATTAATCTGTTGTGGTAGTTCTACTGTTATATATATATTTTTTAGCTATAGTGAAATTCAGGTTTTTACTATAGTGATTACAGTTAATTATGCATAATTACATGGAACTAAACCAAACCCAGTTTCTAACCCTAACCATAGGTTATATCAAGTATGTGTAAGTAATTAATGTTACTCAATAATAAAATTAATAGTTACACTAAGTAACAACCCACATTAAAAAAACACTACAGTAATTTATAGCAAATACTATAGTGTTTTTGAGTCATAGTATAGTAAAGTACCTTAATTAATCTGTTGTAGTAATTGTATTGCTGTGGTCTCACAACAACTACAGTAATATAAATAAATGACCCACTATTGTAGTTTTTAAACTATAGTTACATGTATGTTTTTTTAGTAATTACAGTTAATTATGCATAATTAGATGCAACTAAATTAAATTCACATTCTAACCATACAGCTAGTATGTGTGAGCAATTAATGGTAATCTGCAGTTAAATTAATTTACATTGTAAAAACCCACATTAAAATACTGCAGTAATTTATAGTAAATACTGTAGTGTTTTTGAATCACAGTATAGTAAAGTATCTTAATTAATCTGTGGCGGTAATGGTATTGCTATGGTCACACAACAACTATAGTAATATAAATAAATGGCCCAATATTGTAGTTTTTAAACTACAGTGACATGCAGGTTTTTACCATAGTAATTACAGTTAATTTCTCATTATTACATGCAAATAAACAAAACCCATATTCTAACCATACAGCTAGTATGTGTAAGTAATGTTACTACTCAGTAGTAAAATGAATTGCTACACTTTAACAACCCACATTTAAAAAAATACTACAGTAATTTATAGTAAATACTGTAGTGTTTTTGAATCATAGCATAGTAAAGTATTTTAATTAATCTGTTGTGGTAGTTCTGTTGTTATATAGTAGTTCTGTTGTTATATATATATTTTAGCTATAGTGAAATTCAGGTTTTTACTATAGTGATTACAGTTAATTATGCATAATTACATGGAACTAAACCAAACCCAGTTTATAACCCTAACGATAGGTTATAGCAAGTATGTGTAAGTAATTAATGTTCCTCAATTATAAAATTAATAGTTACACTAACAACCCACATTAAAAAATACTACAGTAATTTAAAGCAAATACTATAGTGTTTTTGAGTCATAGTATAGTAAAGTACCTTAATTACTCTGTGGCAGTAATAATATTGCTATGGTCACACAACAACTATAGTAATATAAATAAATGGCCCAATATTGTAGTTTTTAAACAACAGTGACATGCAGGTTTTTTACTATAGTAATTACAGTTAATTACACATAATTACATGCACATAAATAAAACCCATATTCTAACCATACAGCTAGTATGTGTAAGTGTTGTTATCAGTAGTAAAATGAATTGCTACACTAACAACCCACATTAAAATACTGCAGTAATTTATAGTAAATACTGTAGTGTTTTTGAATCATAATATAGTAAAATACTTTACTGATAAAATATACTAATATTACTATGGTCACACAACAACTATAGAAATATAATTAAATGACCCAATATTTTAGTTTTTTAAACTATAGTAACTATAGTAAATAACTATAGTAAACTATGTTTTTTTTTACTTTTGTAATAACAGTTCATTATGCATAATTACATGCGACTAAACCAAAACCACATTCTTAACCATGTTGATGCTTACAGGTTTCCAGCTTTCTCCAGAATATCTTCTTTAATGTTCAACAGAATAAAAAAAAAGTCAAACAGGTTTAAAACAAGTAAAGGATGAGTAAAAGATATGCATGTGCAGTGGAGTAAGGTAACAAATTACAAATACTCAAATTACTGTGAGTAGTTTTTCTCAGAAATTGTAATTATAGTTTTAAAAATGTGTATTTTTATTTTGATTACATTTTTAATGCTGTATCTGTACTTTTACTCCACTCCACTTTCCTTCAACCTGCAGTCACTACTTTATTCTTGTCTATGGGGATTAGAAAAATCAGTCCTGTGATTCCTGTCCAATCAAATCGCACATAGAAGGTAAATCGCATCATAATGAACTACCTCAAGACATGGGCGATTTATAAATGCAGCAAACTGTTTGAAAGCTTTAAAAGTGTCCAAAAAGATGTTAAAAATCTTTACACGCAATGACCCAGAGATTGTTTAGATGCATGTCACTGATGAGAAGATGACAGATGTTTACTGTATGATGACCGAAATGACCTTAAACATCCAGCAGGCACAAGAGGACAACATGACGTCAGATTGAAGTTGTATCCTAACATTGTGGGAATGTTGCATTTTATTTGGAAAAGAAAATTGGGTCGACATCAGAACCCAACATCAGGCTGACATCACTGTACAACCTAAAAATCAATCAAACATCAACGTCTAATGGCGTTATGGCACCTATCAGACGTTGGATTTTGGTTGCCATAACTGATGAATGAATGTCAGTATTTGATGTCAATATGACGTTGGTTTAAGACATTGGCTCGACGTTGGATTTTGGTCAGTTTCTAACAACCTAAAGTCAACCAAACATCAACATCATTTGACAACAATATTGGACATCAAAATAACATTGTCTTAAGACCCTGACTAGACATTGAATTTTGGTTACCTGACATCACAACCTAAATCTAACCTAATATTAACGTCTTATGACGTTGTGTGCCTGCTGGACAATAACTAAATGCACTACAGAATATTACGTTTACACACATCCACAAATTACATGTAAATGCATCAGCTTTTTTACAGTGTAATACTCACTCTTCACTACTCTTGAGTGCTTTTGAAAGGTCTACTTTTTACTCATACTTTGAGTAATATTTACAAAAGATACTTTTGCTCTTCTTGCACTACATTTTTGTCAAGTGATGGTACGTTTACTTAAGTACTCTTTCCACCACTGTACATTTGTGAATGAAGCATTTCTGCAAACTGTATTGCTCTGTCACAAATCCATAGATAAATCTTCCATGTGATTGCATCTGATGAAAATTCAGGAAAACCTTCTTTTCACCACATTTCCACGCTCTTTTACATTGTGTAACACAATAATCGTACAGCACCACTCTCTTGACCTGATATATTAGGAGTGCAAAATGATCATGGTTTCTCTTTATACTGAGGAATATTAGTGTTGGTGGTTCAGGGGTGTAGAGGAGGGACGGTATTTGTTCCAGATTTATTTGTAATTATAGTTCAGAGTTCTGAAATGCTAAAAGTTCATTCGTGCTGCGTCCGTGGCATTTGAGAGTGAGATTTCTTTCCTTCGCCATGAAATGAGTTTAGTCCCGCATGAGCAACACTGACAAAGAAATACCAGCTAATTATTTAACTGGAGGAATGTACCTTCAGGGAGCGTTCGGGCCACAATCTTGACTTTTCCTCAGTAGAAATAAGAAAAAATGACTGCATATAGGTGCTGATAATGTTAATTGGTCAATTTTAAAATGAATGCTGGCTGTTGGAATCAAATTAATGCGATTTTTCTCTCTCGCCATTGTTGAATTTCATCTACCTTGGCAGTTTGTTATGCTGTACATTGTTTATTTGTTAGAAAACCTCAATCCAGGCTCATTCTGATTATGTACCCCTATATACATTTCCGGAGAGTGCCAAATACCTCCCAGGAAATACCTCCCAGGAGGTATGCTTTTTTGCAGTTTTTCTTTTTGCGAATACACCAGAGGCCGCTGTGTGCGCTTTTTGAGATCTCAAATTTCTCTCATGAGGGCCAATCACACCTGCTATCTTGCATAAATCCACCAGAAACCACTGTCGACTGACTGACCGATCGATCGACAGACCAACCCTCCTCCTTCCCTAAACCCAACCGACAGTGTTTTCAAAGGCAAAAACAAAAAGAAAATCCCTTATGGCAGACTGATTTTTACTGCATCTTTGTATATTTTTTTCAGTGATAGGATGTATTATATTACAGTTAACTGGTCCATTTTAAGTGAATAATTCCTGTTGGAATCAAATTAATGTGATTTTTCTCTCTCGTTATTGTTGAATTTCATCCACCTTACCAATTTATAATGTTATATATTGTTTATTCAACAAAAGCTCATTCTGAAAACGTAGCCCTATATACATTTCTGGAGATCACAAATGATGTAGCCAGAGGGATGTATGGCTGCATTTCATCTTTAAGGCAAACACTATGGGGCGGTATGGAACCGTTACATTTCTCATTTACCAGCTGACGCTTAACTCCGTATGGATGGCTTTTCCGCTGTTACCAGTTTGTGCAGTGGCTCGCCGCGTACGTGGGTGGACTTGTGATGTCGATCAGAGTTGATCGCGATGATAGGGTTCGAGTCCGCCGGAGAGAGAACCAGAAAGCAGGTAAGACAAAAACAAAAGGCAAAAAATAAAATAATCAAATAAATAACAGCGTGAGAATGTGGTAAAATCTGAAAACGTGGTAAAAATCAGGCTGATGCGAGGGCTTTTCTTTTTCTGGATTGCTTTTGAAAACCCTATCAGATGGATTAAGGAAAGTTGGTGGGCGCTTGTCAATCTGTGCTTTTTAAAACACTATCAGTTGGGTTTAGGGAAGGAGGAAGGTGGATCAGTTGATCGTCTGTTAGCGGCCTCTGGTGGATTTATGCAAGAAGAGCAGGCGCGAATGGCACTTGCGAGAGAAATCTGAGATCTCAAAAAGTGTACACAGTGGCCTCTGGTGGATTGGGGGAAACAAAAACTGCCAGAAAATACCTCCTGGGACAAATTTGGCTCTCTCCATATATCTATAGAGGGTCACATAAGTCAAAATGAGCCTGGGTTGTGTTTATGCGAGAAAACCTCCTCCTGTATTCATTTATAATGCTCGTACTCTAAACTGTACGTCAGCATAAATCAAATGTCTTCATTGTTGATTCACAAAAAAAGCTTTATTACCGTGCTGTCCATTGAGTTTATGGTGTACTTTTACTTCAGGGCTTCTGAGGTGAAGTTATTGTGTTTAAAGGCTTTCAAAGGGTTTATTTGTTTTTGTGCTGCCTGATCTGCTTTACTCAGAGCCGCCTCCATCAGAGACTGTAAAGTCAATTTAGCGTCTCGTCAGGTTATTTATATAGCAGCTTTTAAAAAAAAGGGCTGCAAATAAATATAGTAGTTTCACACTGAAAATAAAAACAAAATGTACTGGATGAATTTCCATCTCGCAAGTGTTATTTACTGTCGATTTAAAGTTGTTTAAATGGAAATATGTCCATGAAATGAATGAAAACAAGCTTATTAAAAAAACAATAAACAAAATGGAGTTTGGATGGATAGATGGATGGATGGATTGATGGGTGGGTGGGTTGATGGAAGGATGGATGGATAGATGGATTGATTGATGGGTAGATAGATGGGTGGGTGGGTTAATGGATGGATGGATGGATTGATTGATGGGTGGGTGGGTGGATGGATGGATGGATGGATGGATGGATAGATGGGTGGGTGGGTTAATGGATGGACGGGTGGGTAGATGGATGGGTGGATAGATGGGTGGGTTGGTTAATGGATGGATGGATAGATAAGTGGGTAGATGGATGGATGGATGGATGGATGGATGGATGGATGGATGGATGGATGGATGGATGGGTGGGTGGGTTAATGGATGGACGGGTGGGTAGATGGATGGATGGATAGATGGGTGGGTGGGTTAATGGATGGACGGGTGGGTAGATGGATGGGTAGATAGATGGGTGGGTGGGTTAATAGATGGATTGATAGATAGTTAGACAGACAGACGGACGGCAGGTGGGCGGACGGATGGATGGGTGGATGGTTTAATGGATGGACGGACGGATGGACGGACGGACGGATGGACAGCATGCATATATAGATGGATGCATGGTTGGATGTGTAAATATATGATTGAGAGGATGGATGGATGGATGGATGGATGGATGGAAAGATGGGTGGGTGGGTTAATGGATGGACGGGTGGGTAGATGGATGGATGGAAGGTCAAATATTTAAAGGAACCGTCCATTTGGGTTTTACAGCTGCTCTAGAGTCAAACAGTTAAATTTAGCATTTTTTAATCCATTCAGCAGATCCCGGGTCTGATGAACACAAAAGAAGATATTTTGAATTATGTTGACTTATATAGTAGGAAAAAGATACTTACAGATTTTCATCTTTCTTCAGAATAACTTATTTTGTGTTCATCAGACTAAAGAAAGTCAAACAGATTAAAAACAAGTAAAGGTAAATTCCCGGGTCTGGTGAGAGCACTTTTAGCATAGCTCATTGAATCAGATTAGACCATTAGCATCTCTCCGAATAGAATTTGGATTATTTTCCTGTTTAAAGCTTGACTCTTCTGTAGTTACGCTGTTTTTTTAAGACAGACAAAACATGAAAAGTTGCTATTTGTAGGTCAATAGATAGAAACTATACTATACTAAAAATTAAGGAACTTAATTCAATTAAGTTTATTAAAATAATTCAATTAAATTCATCTTTATTTCTATAGCGCTTTTACAATGTGGATTGTGTCAAAGCAGCTTAACATAGAAGTTCTAATAAAGTCCAGATTTCAGAGTTGAAGTTCAGTTTAGTTCAGTTCAGCCTGGTTTAAATTTCACTGCTGAAAGTTCAAACACTGAAAAGCAAATCCATTAAAGTAACATAAAAATAATTGTCATGACTTTTTCAGTGAACTAAAAACAGTCAAATGTGGATACTTGTTGCTCCCACTTGTTGTAATGAGTCAAAATAAGGAACAATAGATTTGCGTCATTACCAATCACAAGCACTTCTTTTTATTCCTTATTTAGCTGTACACATTTGTGTGAATGTTCACATAGCCAGTGTCACATCACAGTATATAAACCCAAACAGATGACTCTGCATTGCATGGAAACCCATTGCAATAAACAACTTAAGAGTTTACACAAAGTGTAACTAAATACTCCTAGTTGAATTAACATCACGATGAGTTAAATTGTGTATATTTGTAACCCAAGTAGTTGGCTTTAATCAAAAATTGCATGGAAACAAGCAACCCAGGGTCATTCTGAATACATACCCCTAAATACATTTCTGCAGAGCACCAAATACTAGGAGGTACGTCTTTTTTTGCAGTTTTTGATTTCGTGAATCCAACAGAGGCTGCTGTGTACGCTTCTCTGGCGAGTGACATTCGCGCCTGCTCTTCTCGCATAAATCCTCTAGAGGCCGCTATCGACTGACTGACTAACCGACCGATCCCCCCACCCTCCTCCTTCCTTAAACCCAACCTACAGTGTTTTCAAAAGCAATCCAGAAAAAGAAAAGCCCTCACGGGAGCCTGATTTTACCACGTTTTCAGATTTAACCACATTCTCACCCTGTTATTTACTTGTTTATTTATTTATTTATTTATTTGGCTTCTGTTTTTGTCTTACCTGCTTTCTGGAACAGTTCTTCGCCGGACTCGAACACCGTCGTCGCGGTCAACTCCTCTCAGCGCCTCAAGTCTGCCATTGTACGAGGTGAGCCACTGATAAAACTGGTAACAGCGGGAGTGCCTTCCACACAAGCAGTCAGCTGGTCAGCACGAAAAGGAACAGTGTCATACCGCCCCATACCATTCGTTTTAATGACGAAATGCAGCCATACGTTCCTCTGGCTACATAATTCACGATCTCCAGAAATGTATATAGGGATACGTTTTCACAGTGAGCCTTCGATGGAAACAAGCTTTAGCATTGGTTCAAAACTACACCTGACTTCAGTCACAGCCTTCGATGCAAATATCTGAAATTAAACATTAATATTTGGTCTAAATCTCAGCAGAGGATCATTTATCCACAAATAGCTTCATTTGCTTATTGACTTTCTGTCACACTTCTACGAAGTTCTCCGTCACAGTTACTGAGAATTAAAGGATTAAGTTTTACTGAAAAAAGATCTGTTCATTAACAGTAACATACTTTTTTTATTTTCAGTTTATTTACGGTTGAGAATTGCATTATGGGATGTTGATCTCTGCTCCGTCCATGTAAAATAACAGAAAATGTACTGGCAGTTTATTACAATGTTTTTGTAGCGTAACATACAACACCAAACAATATATCACTTTATTAAACTATTAAAAATGTCAATAAAAGTCACTTTTTCTAACTTTTTTTAAGGTTAAAAGTTGTTGGAAGAAATATCAAACTTCCATAATGCAAGCCAATAAACAGGGAAAATAAAAAAAATAAAAACTTGAACCACAAAATACGTAAAACAGCTAATTTAAACATATTTTTACAGTGTATGTTAATATTTAAAGAGCCCCTGTTATGGGGTTTTGAAAATGAGCTTCCATGCAGTGTGTACACAGCTCTAAGTGAATGAAAACATCCAGCTGAGGTTTAAATCTGAAAGTGCGCTGTGTTTAAGTGTGTTTAAAAGTTGTGTTTAAAACTATTGATTCTTTAGCGAAGTAGTTGACTCAGAGTTGAATCACTGAATCGTGTTGGGTTCGGATGTTTTGCTTGAATGCGTCGACGTCGATATGGTACATCACCAAATATGTAGTACCGGTTCTGGTAAAACGTGAACGAGCTTTTCCTTTAGACACTAGTGTAGAGCGTGGGGGATCACGGGACTGATCATGACACGAATAGATGACGATCACTGACAGATGGAGAATCTGCTGCGGGAAATAAAGGGTTAAAGTTCATTTTCACAATATCACAGTATAGCCAACCGTGTGCTGTGTTTGTTCCTGTCATTTTTCTGATGATTGATACAAAAACCTATGCTGCAACGTGGGATTCGCCGGCCGTTTGCTATTACAGGAAGGAGCAGCAGAGACTATTATATATGGGACTTTGTCAGTAACTGTTACCGTTCATATTCAGTTTCTTCTTCCTCCAGATCATAACATGTAAGTATAATTAAAATTGTAATTACAAAGTTACGAGTAGAGTAATTTGTTGGTGTTTAACTGCATTGCTTTATTTCATTTCTGCTTTGGGCTCTCACATACTCTGTGTGCTACTTCATAGCTATGGTGGGCATCTCTCTCTGTCTCGCGCTGAACCAGTTGACCAGTTACAACAGACTGGGTCATTGGACCAATCACAGCAGATTAGCCTCATGCAAAGGAGAGGTATGGGAACAAATGAATCTCTAAACGAATTATATGGGAGTCAATAGGATAATTAGGTAAAAATAAATGCATATTATAAGAAGATGAAAGTGCTTTTTGACCTTGAATGCATATCAGCCTGTTTTTGGAGGCCAAAATCCCCCATAATCCAAACTATGACCTTCTTTCATGCAAAATAAATCTCTTTAAATTTAAATATGAAATGTACTATATACTATAGCATATTTTATCTGTGTTCTTCTACAATTAAACATTCCAACTTACTCATAATCTGCACAAGTTAATGGACCTCGGGATGAGAAACTGGTTGAGTTATCACAGTGCAATCAGATAGAATAAAGTTAAGCATAAAAGTGTTATTAATGTCACCTTCCAGGGCTGGCACAGAGACTGCTAATTATTGCTTGATTTTTTCTTTCTTCTTTTTATTCTCCATTTAGACATAATCAGTGTCTAAATCAAAACATCTCATCTGCTGTTCCCTTGTCATGTCTGATTGCATTTTTCATTCATAGCCTGTTGTGACATGAAAAAAAAAAAAAAAATATATATATATATATATATATATATATATATATATATATATATATATATATATATATATATATATATATATATATATATATATATATATATACAATTTAAAACCTAATTCATTCATTCTTCTTCAGCTTAGTTCCTTATTTTTTCAAGGGTCGCCACAGGGGAATGAGCCGCTAACTATTCCGGCAAATGTTTTACTCAGCGAATGCCTTACCAGCTGCAACCCAGTACTGGGAAACACCCATTCACTCTCATTTGCACACACACACACACTCATGCACTACAGACAATTTTAGTTTATTCAATTCACCTATACCGCATGTATTTGGTCTGTGGGGGAAACCGGAGCACGCGGAGAAAACCCACGCCAACACGGGGGAACATGCAAACTCCACACAGAAATGCCAACTGACCCAGCTGGGACTCGAACCAGCAACCTTCTTGTGAGGCAACAGTGCTAACCACTGAGCCACCGTGCTGCCCTTAAAAGTTAATACCTTCTTTAAAACTTAATGATGTAACATTTATGCTTTTCAACGGGGAATTAACATTTAAACCAGCCCGATCCCAGGAGGACACACAGCTATTTTAGGTATTGTCCGAATAAGTGGCAAATTTTTTGTCCCCAAACCCCACCCCTAAACCTAACCGTCATTGGACAATGAAGAAATCATACTAAAATGTACAAATGAGCAGCACAGAAGAGCATCTCTGAATGCACAACACGTACAACCTTGAGTTAGACGGGCTACAGCAGCAGATGACCACACCGGGTGTCCACTCCTGTCAGCTAAGAACAGGAAACTGAGGCTACAATTCACACAGGCTCACTGAAATTAGACAATAGAAGATTGGAGAAACGTTGCTTGGTCTGATGAGTCTTAATTTCTGCTGTGACATTTGGTTGGTAGGGTCAGAATTTGGCATCAACAACATGAAAGCATGGATCCTTCCTGCCTTCAACAGGTCAGGCTGGTGGTGGTGGTGGTGTAATGGTGTGGGGGATATTTTCTTGGCACACTTTGGGCCTATTAGTACCAATTGAGCACCGTGTTATTGCCACAGCCTACCTGAGTATTGTTGCTGACCATGTCCATCCCTTTATGGCCACAGTGTACCCATCTCTGATGGCTACTTTCAGCAGGATAACGCAGGATACTCAAATGGCCTCCACATTCACCAGAACTCAATCCAATAGAGCACCTATGGGATGTGGTGGAACAGGAGATTCACATCATGGATGTCCAGCCGACAAATCTGCAGCAACTGTGTGATACTATCATGTCAATATGGACCAAAATTTCTGAGGAATATTTCCAGTACCTTGTTGAATCTATGCCATGAAGGATTAAGGCAGTTCTAAATGGCAAAAGAGGGTCAAACCTTATACTAGTAAAGGTGTACCTAATAAAGTGGCCGTTGAGTGTATATATGGTGTATATTGTACAGTTAGTAAATGAACATGTTATATTAATGTACAGATGGTTGACAAGTTACAGGCAAAAACGCACTATAAAGTGTATTAGTTAGTTGCTAGTCGGCCACATGTTGAAGGACACACACACAGTACATTTTATTGATGCTAGTGCTGCCGAGTGCTGTCTAAAGGCCATGACACTCCAAATCAGCATCAAAAAACTAGAGCAGACCAAAGCCAACTGTGCCGTCACCTCACGTATGTCTGAGCTAAAAAGCTGAGCATGAACACACATAGCGTAAAGACAAAGCCAACTATCAACCAGCAGGTACATTCTGTGTCTGCATCAGAGGAAACAATTGACAAATGTTGCACAAGTGAAACTCTTACGTATTTTCAGGTCGACCCTATGGACTCTTTTCATAGGACTGTTTAACGCTCATCATAATCTTAATCCTTGAAAGTTTTTAATATTTAGCTTTTTTAAAAATGTACGTACATTATTATGTATTTATATAGGTGTTACGCTCACCTGCCATTTTATTAGGTACACCTTACTAGTCCCGGGTTGAACCCACTTTTGCCCTCAGAACTGCCTTAATCATTCAGAGATGCTCTTCTGCATACCTCAGTTGTAACGAGTGCTTATTTGAGTTACTGTTGCCTTTTTGTCAGCTGGAACCAGTCTGGCCATTCTCCTTTGACCTCTGGCATTAACAAGGCATTTGCGCCCACAGAACTGCCACTCACTTGATATTTTCTCTTTTTCAGACCATTCTCTGTAAACCCTAGAGATGGTTGTGCGTGAAAATCTCAGTAGATCAGCAGTTTCTGAAATACTCAGACCAGCCCGTCTGGCGCCAACTATTATGACACGTTCAAAGTCATTTAAATCACCTTTCTTCCTCATTCTGATGCTCGGTTTGAACTGCAGCAGATCGTCTTGACCATGTCTACATGCCTAAATGCACTGAGTTGCTGCCATGTGATTGGCTGATTAGAAATTTGCGTTAACAAGCAGTTGGACAGGTGTACCTAATAAAGTGGCCGGTGAGTGTATATCATCTTTGCGTCAAATTACACAAAACAAAGTACTTGTGTGAGGCAATTCTATGGGGCAGAAGAGTAAATCTTCTCTCTCTTCTGTCTCCTCACACTATTTATTTTTATTAATTTTTTTATTTGACACGGACATCACAATTACACTAGACAACCAAATGCATTTGTTTAAGTGTTTTAGCAAACTTGCTAATTCTCAACACCTGTCCTTGAAAAAATTAACAAAAAGGAAATATAATAAATACATATACACAACATTATAACTCTTTACATAAAATTACTGAAGGCAAAAGCAAAGGCGACATGATCCAACAAACTAACAGTAGACTATTTGTGCAAACACTGCTGTTTTGCTTTTAACCACTTTTTAAGAACACTACTAACAATATTTCTATTACTTTCTGATTTCAGGCTAACAGGTAAATCATTACACGGTTTGGCTCCCTTTACAGAGAAGATAGATTGACCAAAGGAGGTCTTACACTTTGGCACTAGACAGTCACCATTAGCAGTTGCCCGTGTAACTCTGTGAGAGGTTTGATGCCGACTGATTAGATCAGAAAACAGCATTGGAACATGATTATTTAAACATTAAACCCAATTTAAGATTAAATTAAATAAAACTATCAAAACTAAAAAGCTTATGTTTACATAAAACTTCACAATGATGCCATCGCATAGGCGTTAAGTCCATAATTTTAACTGCTTGTTTATATATTGAGTCAATAGGCTTCAATGTAGATGAAGAGGCTTGTGACCAAGATGTCAAATGAGAGAATATCATCGTGTGCAAGTTAAAAACCTTCTGATAAAATGAAAACAGTTTAGACTTGGCTTAACTTTCTTACTTATATTTTTAACATGACTATCAAATTTTAAATTAATGTCTAGAGTCATGCCAAGATACTTCAATTCATTCACTTCTTTAATAACTTTATTTTTAATCAGCACCTCAAATGTATCCCGCACAAGCCTATTTCTCATGGAGAAGCACATAGAAACTGTTTTCTTGACATTCAACGTTAAATGAGACAGCTCAAGCCATCTTGAAATGTGTTGTAAAGCCTGGGTCAGTTGCCTGGCACAGTGTTTTAGCTGACACATAGATGACTGTGTCATCTGCATATAACTGGCAGTTAACCCCTGCGCATCAATCGGGATTATCATTTATGTACATTGTAAACAACAACGGGCCAAGAACAGACTCTTGAGGTACCCCCATATTGTTAAAACGCACAGATGACTTCACCCCATTGACCCTCACATTGATGTCTCCCACCCAAATAAGACTCAAACCACTGTAAGGCTTCTGCCATTGTGAACTCTCTGAATTTATTAGTAGGATACTGTGATTAACCATGTCAAAGGCTTTCTTTAGGTCCAGAAACACTGCCCCAACCACACTATCTTTATCCAGTAACCCAATTTTTTCCTTTTTCTGAAAGTCCTTATAACTCCATTGTGGCGTTTTTCTTTTATTATCTCAGCAAAAAGCATTGTAAAATAACGATTTGTTGTACTCTCCCATTCACTGTGCTCTAAGTTTACCAACTATGATGACTTCTGCTGCTGAGAAACACAGAAGCTTCCCCTACGAGGATAGAAATGCTTCATCGTAGCATTTGTAATGTTAGTATTAGCGGTTTGTAGTTCATATAAGCTAACCAAACTCTGGCCAAGTGCCTTTGCGCTATCAAAAAACATTCGGTGTTCAGGGATGTCTACCGTACCAGACAAGTGGGCTTGACTTTTTCTCCCCCATCTGGGCTGCTGTCTAATCAGATCTCCAGGCTTGTTGGACAGCAGCATAGAGAGAATGTTAACCAGCCATCGCACAGGATTAGCTCTGTTATTTGTCACGTGGCATGGACAGCGCTGCGATCAATAGCTTTGATGACAAAACAAAAAGTTGACAGGTAAGATCTTGGCGGCTTCTGGCGTAGATTGGAAGCCAGTTCAATAATGCGTTGAGGGCTTTTCTATGTGTCAGCACACTGTGGATGAATAATAAATGGAGGGATGGGAAGACCAGAGGTTATTTCTCACCTCTAAGTTTAGCTGTACTCTCCTTTCGAGATTCTGCAGTGTACGAACACCCCATTTCTTCATCTAACAGGCACATCATGCTCATGTAAAGCTGCCTGAGCCCTGAATAGGGAACACGTTGATCCTAATAAACCACCCTTACAGCCATCCCCTTTCACACATCATTTCAGCGGTAAATAATGCATCTTAATGCCATTTAATCATCTCCAGCTCTTGCGTATACCCGTAGATATTCTGTCAGTGCATGAGGCAACAATACACTTGAGATCGCCACCAAAAACCAGCCCAAAAGAAAATTTCAAGAGCTCACAAATGCATCGCGCGCATCATAAATATAGCATCAAAAACAGCGCTACACTGTACTGTAGAGAATTCAAGCAGATTCTCGTTGTACTGGCGCTCATGAAAATGTTCTTTCAGATCAATGGCACGTCATCCAGGTTTGACGAGAAGCAGGAAGGTCAAATCTCGTAGCGGACAGTGAAACTTTCTAGTAAAGTTTGTCTTTCTTTAATATGGTTAACCTCCCCTGTGGTCTTTCTTCGACTTTTCAAATTTGAAAGGCTCGCTCAGACCTGGATGAAATATAGTGTGTCAAAAAGCAGCAAAACTAAACTGGAGAAGTATCGACTGCATACCAGGACTCCTGCAGTATGGTTATTAAAGGGATAGCTTATCCATAAAATGAAAATTACCTAATCATTTATACTCTCGCTCGTGTAGTTTGAGGGTGCTTTAACAGCTATAGATCGATTGTTTTGTTCCAAAACAGGGATTAAAATTGTAGTGCTGTGTTTTGTTCTTGGTTCAATTCGCTTTCACATTGCAAAGTTTCCAGTGTAGCGTCGCTACGAGTAGTGATGATACCAGCTTGTCTACATTTCTCAGTATAGTGGCGGTAGCGTCGCTACTTTCTAAATCAAATAGATTTTCAGTGGCGACGTCTCAAACGCGGTCTTCGACCCCTGAAGGGTAAGGGGGCTAAAAATATTGACCTTAAAATGGTTTTTAAAAAAATAAAGACTGCTTTTATTCTAGCCAAAATAAACAAACAAGACTTTCTCTAGAAAAAATATATATAATAGTGAAAAATTCTTTGCTCTATTAAACATCATTTGGCAAATATTTAAAAAAGAAAACAAAAATTCACAGTAGGACGAATAAGTTTGAATTCAACTGTATGGACTAGAGATGGTACAATTCTCAATATAATATTGAACCGTTCGATAAGACATCCACGGTTCAATACGCGCTTGTGAACTGCGTTTTTTTTTTTTCGGTTTTGCGTTTAAATAATTTATGTACATTTTATATCTGACTGTTTGTGTGTGCCTGTAAGTCTACAAGCTGAGATGAGAAAACTCCTCCCTGCGAGTAAACATTCAATCACTATGCTCTGAAGTTAGGGGGCGCTTAACCATCATTCCACACTTTAATATTGCGAGTGGCAGTGAGGTGAGGCAACATGAGAAAGCGACAGCGTCTTTCAACTCTGAGGTGTGAGGACATTTCAGTTTTGCCGTTGAGTATAACGCCAATAACAGAAAAACCGGTGAACAAAAAATGACTGTAAAATAACAAAGGCAGTGGGGTGTTCATTGTTAAAGATTTCCAGACATTTTCGGTGATTGCCCTGCTGAAAAATCCAGCTTAAACAGGTCTAGGCTTGTTGGCTGGTTTTAGAGGGGTTTTGGCCATTTCCAGGCTGGTTTGAAGCCATTTCCAGCCTGGTCTTAGCTGGTCAGGCTGGAAAATGACCAGCTAAAACCAGCTTGACCAGCCTGGCTTAAGCTGGACATAGCTGGTTTTGGCTGCGCTCCCAGCCTGGCTAGGCTGGTCAAGCTGGTTTTAGCTAGCCATTTTCCAGCCTGACCAGCTAAGACCAAGTTGGAAATGGCTGGAAACCAGCCTGGAAATGGCCAAAACCCCTCTAAAACCAGACTGGTCAACCAGCTAAAACCAGCCAACCAGCCTAGGCTGGTTTAAGCTGGATTTTTCAGTAGAGTGGAGATGCGGGCGTTTGTCATCTTATAAATGCACTCAATCCGAGTTACAGACTACCGTCTCACACTTTTTTCAGCACCAAGATAATTAATATGGTTTATTTATGTTTACTGAAGTACAAATAGGTTTATTTGAAATGGTCAATTTATGTTTATTTACTTCACATGTATGTTTATTTTCAAAATGTAGGAATTTATCTGTTCCCCAGTTTGTGCATAGGCTACCAGCAGATTTCTAGCAGGTGTTGTTTGTTTTATACAATACACTAGGAACTAGTGTACTTTTTTTGGCAAAAACAAAGGTGTATTGCAATAAATAGTTTAAAAATTTTTTTCCTTAATCTCTTACTGTTCCTATTGCCTAAGCATAGAATAACAAAAAATGTGTCAAGCCATCAGAACCGAACCGCAAACCGTGTTAAAAACCCAAGGTATGTATTGTACCGTAAGCTAACTGTATTGTTGCATCCCTAGTATGAACATTTAAAAATGTGATTGTTCATTAGACGCCTGTCCATTTTGTTGTGCATTATTCTGAATGGTATTTAAAGGTTTCTGTCATGTCACGTCTAGTGCAGACAGACAAATTACTTGTCTCTAGAAGAATGCATTTAACATGAAGGTTGTTGATTTTTGGCTTTCTCTAGAAGTATTTAATATTAAAAAGTTAGAGGCTCCATAAGGTAAGCTCTCAGCCGGAGGTGTGAGTTGGCAGCTGAAATATTCTGGGGAATCACATGATGACAATGCACAGGTGGGCCTATCAATTTTAAGCCTGTTTACATGCTCACCAGATGCTGAAGTCTATGACCGAAATGAAAGTGCTGTGGGCGTACAGATGTTCTTACTCAACTGCTCAAAGCCAAACCCTCGATGGTCACAGCTGATCAGTGACTGTTGGCCATTAATTTGTTTTCATTTTGACTAAATATTTCAAATTAGTAAACAAAAACAACCTTGATAAATTATCTTGAAAATTGGCTTTTATTATTTGCTACACAGTAAAAAAATGCTGGGTTCAACATAAGGCATCATGAAGGAATTAAGGTTACTTTTGAGTTTGTACAAATTGAACATAAAACAATTAAGTTGTCCCCCAAATCACTCAAGCATTGTGTTGTTTCAGCTCGTTTTAAATAAGCAGTTTGAACAAAGACCAAATGTCTTTTTTGAGTATGATTTGATTAGGTGATCTCTAATAATTAAAGGTTAAGCTTTCCAAAAACTGATTTTCCAATGTCATGTATGGTATTATCAGTGCTAAAGCATGCGCTCTTTGTCAAGTTCCAAATGTTCACTCAAAATAATATTTTTGTTGCTCGTTCAAAGTACTTATGTAAAATGAGCTGAATTAACACAATTCTTGAGGGTTTTAGGGGGACAACTTAATTGTTTTATGTTCAATCCACTTCAAATCAAAACTATTAAGTTAACTTAAAATTCAAGCTCATTACAGATATCTACCCATGTCTACATTTCTGGAAAACAGCAAAATACGTAATCGGAGGAATGTCTACTCGCAGTTTTTGTTTTTGCAAATCCACCAGAGGCTGCTGTGTATGCTTTTAATGACCTCAATTTTCTCTCGTGCCTCCACTTCTCATATATATCCACCAGAGGGTGCCATATATACTTAAGCCGACCAGGGGTGCGTTTCTGAAAACCATTGTTAGCCAACTAAGGTCGCAAGTTGCGTTGTTACATACATAGTTCGTTGATTTGAAATTTTCCAAATCCGTTGGTTCAACGAACATTCATAAACTGCGTCGCAAACTTGTATGATTGCAACTACACCTCTGGAGCTGTGGTTAGAAATATAGCTCCTGGCTGTGTTCTAATCCCAGTTATCCCCCCTATGCCCTATTTATTTTATCACATTCTAACATTTAAACTTGGAATGATTTAAAAAAAGCATTAAAGTCATCTCTCTTAGCTGTAATTTGCTTTTAAAGTTTAGTTTTAGTGATCTTCATATTGACAATTGCGCTCCCTTCGCAGTGCACTTTGAAAGCCTTTATGCCATTTTGAACACAGCCATGGCTCCTGTCGAAAGCTATAGGTGACCATTATTTAAAAGCGGAATTTATGTTGCGTCTCCAAAGCTTGTGAAAACAAAAAACAGCATACGTTAATGCTTTTAATTTATAGTAGGTTACTTATTAAGAAATGCATCTACATATGACATGGGCCTGTTGGTTAGAAGATTTCTGCAGTGGCTTGAATGTGCCAAATTGTAAAAGTAGACTTTTACAATAAATAAAATAATATAAATAAATAATTAAATAAACAAGATCCTACTTAATAATATAATAATAATAATTATTATTATTATTATTATTATTATTATTATTATCATCAAGTAGGATTTTTCTTCATTTCTTAATAAATTTCCTACTGTAAATTACAAATATTAATGATTTATATGATTTATATATGAGATTAAAACATGTGTTAGCTAAGTGGCTTTATGTTTTAGCATAGAATATTGAATATTCTTTAACTTTTTAGAATGTCGCACCGCAAGTCACGAAACAAGAACTGACCAATCAGCTTCATACTTTGTATGCAATATACACATTTTGGTTACCTCAGACAAACACAGAACACCCAAACACCAAGTGGTTATTAATTTTCTCCATACATAAAACGTGTATTGGAGCTGCAGCAATGTTTTGTTAAGTTGTCATCCTCTGAGAAACCGAGCAACGACAAAGGCGCAGCCGCAAAGCACGCTAAAAATGCTTAAGTAAGCAACGCGCTCATGCTTTCCATGCGCTTTGACACAAAATATGACTGACTTACAAATGACCTGGTTCTGCGATACATCAGCCTTCTTGCATCCAAAGTAACGAACACAGTCTCACTGCAATTCGTAACTTTTTGATTTAGTGGCTAATTCGTACGAATTCGTACAATCTAATTCGTACAATTTAGTACGATTTGCTCATCCGCCAATGACGGTTGGGTTTAGGGGTGGGGTTAGGTGCCACGCCTCCTTTTTAAAATCGTACAATTTCGTACGACTGAACTCGTACGAATTCGTACGAATTAGCCACTAAACTGACAAAACGTAAAATACTTACATTTTCTCGTGAGATCAGGCTGAAGTAACCTAATCCCACAACGCAGATGTTGACTTTTTTGGCACCAAGTTCTCCTGTGCTGAACTCATCATTCCTATATACGCAGGCTATTCTGTCTCCTGTTCTCTTTAGACGTGCTGAGTTATGATTGGTTCAAATACCATACTGTGGGAAAATCGTGCTGTAAGGCGATTTAGAAATCGTGAATGTCCAAATCGTGATTTCGATACATTTAAATTAATCGCCCAACTGCTTATCGCTACTTATATAATCACTACTTATTTAAAATGAGCCGAAACAATACAATTCTTGAAGTTTTTTTGACAACTTCTTTTGTGTTCAATTCATTTAATTTTGTTAAAGCAATTAAGTTAATTTAATCGATTTGTGTTGGGACAATGTGAAGTATTTGTGTGGAACCCAGCATTTCAAGAGTTCCCACTTAGATATGCTTGGCGTATAAAGCAGGTTTGGCATGCTGTCCCGGGAGAGAACCCTGAACTCGGAGATATTTAAGCCCAGGGCTCCCGCCCGGTCGATAAGCATATCAGGAGATCCGAGATCAGGTAGGTCTCGAGAGCTCCCCCTTTAGAAAAGGGAGGAAAAGGAGGAGATGGGGTGGAAGGGGGGATTCTTCCAAACGAAGATAGAAACAGTAGGGAGAAAATGATCCCTTTATAGTAGACTAGGATCACTCTGATTGGATTATTACTGATTACAGATGAGTGGCCAGACGTGCTCAATCATATCACGTGCTCCTCTCGAAATTAGTTTATGAAACTTCACTTCTTATTTTGTAAATCCAACAATAGCTTCCCACTATCCCATACACTCAAAACAAATTGACTTTTGCTTCTTGTTTAAACTACTTATTTAAAACGATCTGAATCAACACAATCCTGGAGTATTTTTGTGGACAACTTATGTTCACTCCACTTAATTTTGAAAAACAATGAAGTTAACTTAATCATGGAACTGTGTGGAACCCAGATTTTTTTTACAGTGAATCTTGTTTAACTTGCCTTTAACAACAGCGCTAAAAATATGCATCAGGATGGCGTGTCTTAGAAACTTAAACATGAAGTGAAAAATGCTGTACTTTAATGTTGAACATCTCTTGTTTTTCTCTCTCTCTCTTTCTCCATTGTTGCACCTCCATGATTCATGAGCCATCTGTCGTGTTTAATATTCCTCACACCTCAGACTGGGATGTGCCCGTCTGGCGTGCTGTGCCACACCGCGTGACCACTGTTTGGTCATGGCGAGGTCTTTTCTAATTAAATTAAACTACTCGAAACTGCTACCTAGTGACTGGGGCGTTTACACATAAAACATAAAACATTTATGCTTGGAGGGGAAAATCCTCAAACACCATTGCTACATCTTGGATTAGGAAGTTGCACTGAAAGTAAATGTCATCTTGCCTGCGTGAGCAGTAGCTTGAGGTTTTGATTTTTGATAATGATCCACACTCAGAGCTGGGTATTTTATTAATATGAATTACAATCAGTTGTTGATTACAACATGCATGAAAGGAAAGTTGTAGTTAGTATCAAGTTTATTATACACTACCTGACAAAAGTCTTTTCGCCTATGCAAGTTTTAGGAACAGCAAATAATGACTTAACGTCTAGTTGATCAATTGGTATCAGAAGTGGCTTATATGAAAGGCAAAGGCCTCTAGATTACACTTATTTTACCAAAATAAAACATGATCATGGCTTGATTTTTAATGATTTAATTATGTCAGAAAGGCCTGACTTTGCTTAGACAAAGGTCTTGTCACTTAAGAGAAATAATGTCCAGTATAGAATATAAAGTCGTGGTGCAGTGGAAACAGAATAAATATTGTGTCTGACTCCATCATGAGCTTGGAGAACTGCATCCAGACATCTCTGCAATAACTCAAATCACTTATTAATAAAGTCATCTGGAATGACAAAGAAAGCGTTCTTGCAGGACTCCCAGAGTTCATCAAGATTCTTTGGATTCATCTTCAATGCCTCCTAAGTCTTACCCCAGACATGCTCAATAATGTTCATGTCTGGCGACTGGGCTGGCCAATCCTGCAGCACCTCGACCTTCTTTGCTTTCAGGAACTTTGATGTGGAGGCTGAAGTATGAGAAGGAGTGCTTTCCTGCTGAAGAATTTGCCCTCTCCTGTGGTTTATAATGTAATAGGCAGCACAAATGTCTTGATACCTCAGGCTGTTGATGTTGGCAGAACTCTCGCATGTCCCTTACTGAATGTAACTCCAAACCATGAAATTTGCTTCACCAAACTTGACGGATTTCTATGAGAATCTTGGGTCCATGTGGGTTCCAATAGGTCTTCTGCAGTATTTTTGATGATTGGGATGCAGTTCAACAGATGATTCATTAGAAAAATCTATCTTCTGCCACTTTTCCAAGTGATCAACTAGAAGTCAAGTTATTATTTGTCGCTTTTACAACTGGGATCAACAACAAGACTTTTGTCAGGTAGTGTAGTTTAGTATTTGTAAACACATTTTAACTTCTGTTAAGTACTAATAAACAACCAATATCTTAATAATAAGCAGGTACACTGAAAAAGTGTCATTGGATTTACTATTTTTTTTAGGGTAAGTGGTAGCAAACAGTTTATATGTATGGTGACCGAGAAGTGCAAAACAACATAACAAAGTGTGAAACACTTTTACGAAGCTCAAGACAAATGTACATTTTGGAAAAAAGTTAACAATACGCAAAACACTTTTACCAGTCCTGAAACAAATTTACAATTACAGATTCTTTACGTAAAGGGTAAATGTACCACACACCGGAAGTTATGCGGAATGTACCACACACCGGAAATTAACAGCTCGTGTGTGAATTTGTAGACACATGTTAACACGAGTCCAAAGGCACAGGTTAATATGAGTCTAAAACTATAAAAATCATTGTTTGACCAACTGCGATAAACATCGTTTCGTCCTTTCGAGCTATTTTGAGAAAATATCAGCATGAAAGTATGTAAAAACATGTAAACGCAAGTACATGGAAACAAGTTAACACGAGTCCACAACCAAAGAACAGCATATGTTGTCTGATAAATATATCAAAACGGACCTCAACGCATAGTCCTGAATAGTTCAGTTGGATAGGTCGATTAATGCTCGTGCTGAACCTTTTGACTTGGGTTAGAATCCCGTTGATGACGTGTCAATTATAATTATTTCTTTATATTAATTTTGATTATATACTGTTCTGCCACACAAATATTAAAATCCATAATGTTTACACTGACACTGGCACCAAGTAATAAGAACATTTATTTGGTATGGGCATGTTTTGTAGCTGTGAAAAGGTGACGAATCTGCCAATCTGTAAACGTGAATAGTTTACATCTGGAAAGGGGCACCAGTTAACACGGTCACCAGTTAAAACGTAACAGCGGCTTCGTTCAGTTTAAGAGTCTTCAAGCAGATGTTTACACCATGTGGACTTGACATCATGTCCACGATTACAGCATACGAGTGGCCCTCGTGTCTAGTGTTTCTGTCTGGTTTGCGAAACTGTCAAAACACAGACCTCACGTAAAGCAAAACCGCGTTAAGCTGCTCATGTTTGCCACAAAACGGGCAAAACAACCCTCGACCGCAGACCATGTTCAGTCACCGTAAACTTTATTTACGCCATGTTCTTCATAACACGAAAATACCACCAACCAACGACAACAACACTTTTCCCCGTGTCACTTACAGTGGGTGGTACATTCCCTTTCCGTAACAAATCTCTCATTGTTAATTTGTTTTGGGACTGGTAAAAGTGTTTTGCGTTTTGTTAATTTTTTTTCTAAAATCTAAATTTGTTTCGTCCTTGGTAAAATCGTTTTTCCTATGTAATTGTGTCTTATGATCGGTAAAAAATGTTTTCCAAAATGTAAATTTGTCTTGGGCTTCTAAAATCTGGTTCACACTTAATATAACACGTAATATTGTTTTGCACTTCCCGGCCCTCGTATATATGGGCTAAATTTGAACAAACAAATTAAGTTGAACATTACTACATTTCATTTCCAACCCAGGCTCATTCTGAAAACGTTGTCCTGAGGACGTTTCTGGAGACCGCAAATTATGTAGCCGGAGGTACGTATGGCTGCATTTAATTTTTTAAGCGAACGCTGCGGGGCGGTGTGACGCCGTTCCTTTTAGCGCTTGCAGGCTGACTGTGGAGGGTTTCCCCGCTGCAACCAGTTTGTCTGGTAAGCTCGTCCTGTACGTCGGCGCACTTGAGACGCAGAGAGGGGCTGACCACGACGACGACCGAGTTCGAGTCCGGGGAAGAGCGGTTCCAGAAATCAGGTAAGACTAAAACAGAATCCAAGAAATAAAGTGAAGAAGTTCATAACAGGGTGAGAATGTGGTAAAATCCGAAACATGGTTAAAAAAAAATCAGACGAGGGCTTTTGTTTTTCTGGACGGCTTTTGTAAATTGTTGGTTGGGTTTAGGGCGGGTGGGTCAATCGGTAAAATTGGTTTTGTTCAGGGAAGGAGGAGGGTCGGTCGCCCAGTCAATCATTCAGCCAGTCGGACAGACAGACGTTCGTTCGACAGCGGCCTCTGGTGGGTTTACGCGAGAACAGCGCGGGCGTGAACGACACTCGCGGGAGACATCTGAGAAGCCAAAAAGGTGCACACAGCGGCCTCTCACGGATTCACGAAAACCAAAAACTGCCGTGACGTATTTCGCGGTCTCCTGAAACGTCCTCGGGACTACGTTTTCAGAATGAACCTGGGTTGTTCATTTCTTTTAAGTTTAGCTCAAATGAATAGTTTGCAACAGCCTGATCTCACGAGAAAATGTAAGTATTTTACGTTTTGTCAGTTTAGTGGCTAATTCGTATGAATTCGTACGAGTTCAGTCGTAAGAAATTGTACGATTTTAAAAAGGAGGCGTGGCACCTAACCCCACCCCTAAACCCAATTATCATTGGGGGATGAGCAAATGTACTAAATTGTACGAATTAGATCGTACGAATTCATACGAAAAGTTACAAATTGCTGTGAGATTGTGTTGTTTGCAACCATTTTCCTTTAAAAAAAAAAACCCAGAAGGAACTGTTTTACTACAAAACCACTGAGGTATTTTAAGGTATAATGGGTTTGCCAACTTTACCCAGAATACAGAAGATGATGACAAAACTGTCAGCATCAGCCTTTTCTGTGTTGTTTTGTCACTCTCACTTCCCTCGCAACCTTTTTTGCTCATCTTTCCTGCAAAACACAACAGATCGCGATGAGAGGAGGGACGTGCTGTAATTGCTTGCAGACAGACTACGAGATTAGTGTCCTTTCAATATCTCACCATCGCAGAGCCAGACATATATTTAATTGTGACAGATTTTTTTTGGACATCTCTTCCCCTAAACTCTCCCTAGTTGTAGTGCAATTGGATCCATTCAATAGGCCAATCAGCATCAGGCTTGGGATTTGGCAGGAACTCTAAAAGGATACCAGAGAATACCTCAGAAGCCAACTCATTTTCCTGACTGTCCTCTGTTCGTCCCATGCCGAGAGCCAGAAACAAGTATAATGATCACAGATGCATCTTATTTGCTGTCAAACTTGGCTGCAGAAATATTAATAGACAGACACACAGCGAATTACCTTCATCATCCTCATGGCTGTTTGCGTAGCTGCTTTCTATTCATTCATTTATTTTATTTTCGGCTTAGTCCTTTTATTAATCTGGGGTCACCACAGCCGAATGAACCGCCAACTTATCCAGCAAATGTTTTACACATAGGAAACACCCACACACTCTTTCACACACATACACTACAGACAATTTAGCCTACCCAATTCACCTGTACAACATGTCTTTGGACTTATGGGGGAAACCGGAGCACCTGGAGGAAACCCACACAAACACAAGGAGAATTTGCAAACTCCACATAGAAATGGCAACTGACCCAGCTGGGGCTCGAACCAGCGACCTTCTTGCTGTGAGGCGATTGTGCTACCCACTGCGCCAATCCCTCCATGTTGTACCAACACAAGTTAACATAATCATTTTTAAAGTTTGAAAAACATGACGTCAGATTGACGTTGCACCCCAGTGTCGTGGGGACATGGCATTTTGTTTGGAAATGAAAATCTGGTTCATGTCAGAACCCAATGTCAAACCGACATCAATGTCCAACCTAAATTCCACCAAATATCAATGTCTAATGATGTTACAGCTTGACGTTGTGTGGACATTACCAATGTGACATCTATCAGACATTTGGATTTTGATTGCGATACCTGACGAATAAATATCAGTATTTGAGGTCAATATGACGTTGGTTAAAAGAGTCACAAACACTAAAACACATTATTTGAAATGTTGACAGTCATATATGTGTCACACTCCTAAAAACAATATTAGAACACATATTTAGCCGGCAGCTAGCTCTCTGCAACTCTCGCATGGTCGCCCACTGAAACTAAGCAGGGCTGTGCCCAGTCAGTACCTGGATGAGAGTCCACATGGGTTGCTGTCGGTGTTGCTGCCGGAAGTGGTGTTAGTGAGGCCAGCAGGGGGCACCTAACCTGCGGTCTGTGTGGGTCCTAATGCCCCAGTATAGTGATGGGGACTCTATACTGCTCAGTGAGCGCTGTCTTTTGGCTGAGACGTTAAACCGAGGTCTTGACTTGGTTTATTACTCCTGTGGTCATAAAATCCCAGGATGTCGTTCAAAAAAGGGTTGGGGATTAACCCCGGCATCCTGGCCAAGTCTGCCCCCTGGCCTCTGTCCATCATGGCCTCCTAACACTCCCCATGTCATAATTGGCTTAATCACTCCCCTGCTGAAAAATCCAGCTTAAACCAGCCTAGGCTGGTTGGCTGGTTTTAGCTGGTCGACCAGGCTGGTTTTAGAGGGGTTTTGGCCACTTCCAGGCTGGTTTCCAGCCATTTCCAGCCTGGTCTTTGCTGGTCAGGTTGGGAGACGTCACTGTCACTTTCCAACACAACCTAAAATCAACCAATTATCAACATCATTTGATGTCATTATTGGACGTCAAAATAACGTTGTCCTTAAAAGCTGAATTTTGAATTGAATTTTGATCAGTTGACATCACAATCTAAATCTAACCTTATATTAACGTCTTATGACGTTGTGTGCCTGGGTTTAATCTAAAACCATAATATAAGAATAGGAATAAAACTCAACTGTTTAGTCTCCACTTTCCCTCCTAATCTGTAACTGCCTCTCTGGCTATAGCACTAACTGTACTCTCTCTCTCTCTCAAAAAAAAAAATAAATAAAAATAAAAAAATAAAAAAATAAAAAATTTACTATTGCTTTGCTTCTTAGACTTTACACACCTGAAACTTGTCTATAGCACTTGTTCACTGCTGCTCTTATAGTTGTGTAAATTGCTTCCTTGTCCTCATTTGTAAGTCGCTTTGGATAAAAGCGTCTGCTACATGACTAAATGTAAATGTAAAATAGGTCACAATTCATTTTAAGGTACAATTCTCGCTATTACCAAACCATTAACAACACCGTAAGCGGATTTAGTGGCTAGTTCGTACAAATTTGTATGGTCTCATTCATACAATTTAGTACAATTTGCTCATTCCCCAATGATGGTTGGGTTTAGGGCTGGGATTTGGTGCCATGCTTCCATTTTTAAAACCGTACATTTTCATAAGACTGATCTCAAACAAATTTGCATGAATTAGCCCGACAAAACATAAAAAAGTTACGGTTCCTTCTGAAATCAGGCTGGATTTTTAGCATCAATAAGGTCTGCACTTGAGATCTATATGAATTTTGTTCATTTATAAAGTTTGTCCGCTGTGTGCAATAAACCACACATCTAAAGAAGAATTGCTGACTGGCTCCAAGTGTGTGGGAAAGAGAAATTGCATCAACAGCATGACTAATAGCTAATAGTAGACACAACATGTTTGCATTTTAATCCGTTTAAATGCATTTTTTAAATTAAAGTCTGTTATTACTCTTTATAAACGTTTGATGATTGATGTACATGCAAAAACAACACTGATGTTTGTAATCAATGGCAAGGCTGATGCTTTTTCTTTTTCCAGATACAGTGTATGCTCTTTAAATAATCAAATAAATAATAAAGAGTCCAATTTTTAACACTTTATTTTGATAGTCCATTTGAGTATTAGTAGACTGTCTGCTTAATATCTGCTGATACTGCTACTTCAACAGACATTTCACTGACGAAGAAACTTACATGTCAACATGTCATCTTAAACTAGCCCTAATCCCAACCTAACAGTCTACTTATAATCTAATGAGAATCAGTTGGCATGTAGATGCAATGTAACCTAAATTCAACAAACGGACCATCAAAATAAAGTGTAGTTGTGTCCAATTATAAGTTTTATAATATTAACAATCATTTTCATGCATTAAAAGTCACTTGTTTTTCATTAGATGTATTGATTAGCACACTAAAATGGATGTGACTGTGATTAACGTCATCTCGAATGTATTGAATTGCACCCTCATTTAAAACAAATAGTTTGCACTCACAGGCCACTTTATTAGGTACACCTTACTAGAACCGGGTTTGACCCCCTTTTGCCTTCAGAACTGCCTTAATCCTTCGTGGCGTAGATTCAACAAGGTACTGTAAATATTCCTCAGAGATTCTGGCCCATATTGATATGATCGCGTCACGCAGTTGCTGCAGATTTGTCGGCTGCACATCCATGATGTCTCCCGTTCCACCACATCCCAAAGGTGCTCTATTGGATTGAGATCTGGTGATTGTGGAGGCCATTTGTGTACAGTGAACTCATTGTCATGTTCAAGAAACCAGTCTGAAATTATTCGTGCTTTATTACATGGTGCGTTATCCTGCTGGAACTAGCCATCGGAAGATGGGTACACTGTACACTGTGGTCATAAAGGGATGGACATGGTCGGCAACAATACTTAGGTAGGCTGTGGCATTGACACAATGCTGAATTGATACTAATGGGCCCAAAGTGTGCAAAGAAAATATCCCCCCACACCATCACACCACCACCAGCAGGCTGAACCGTTGATACAAGGCAGGATGGATCCATGCTTTCATGTTGTTGAGGGCAAATTCTGACCCTACCAACCAAATGTCGAAGCAGAAATTGAAACTCATCAGACCAAGCAACGTTTTCCAATCTTCTATTGCCCAATTTCAGTGAGCCTGTGTGAATTGTAGCCTCAGTTTCCTGACAGGAGTGGCACCCGGTGCGGTCTTCTGCTGCTGTAGCCCATCTGCCTCAAGGTTGGATGTGTTGTGCATTCAGAGATACTCTTCTGCAGACCTCAGTTGTAACGAGTGGTTAATTGAGTTACTGTTGCCTTTCTACCAGCTCAAACCAGTCTGGCCATTCTCTGACCTCTGACATCAACAAGGCATTTGCGCCCACAGAACTGCCGCTCACTGGATTTCTGAAATACTCAGACCAGCCCGTCTGGCACCAACAACCATGCCACGTTCAAAGTCACTTAAATGCCCTTTCTTCCCCATTCTGATGCTTAGTTTCAACTGCAGCAGATCGTCTTGATCATGTCTACATGCCTAAATGCATTGAGTTGCTGCCATGTGATTGGCTGATTAGACATTTGTGTTAACAGGCGTACCTAATAAAGTGGCCGGTGAGAGTATATTTTAAGTAATGTACAAGTATTTATAGAGTTAAATTATAATTCTGTACATTTGAAGCATGTGATAAGATTTGAATTTGGGACTTGTTAGACATAAAATATGATTATTTGGTGAAACGATCTGGTGTATATTACTTTCCCCAGCTTACAGTGAGAATGATCCATTCTTTCATTTAGTTCTTGTAATAAGAACAGTACAGTATATGCTTCCAGGTCTCTAGAATAATTTGTAGTCTTAAAGGTTGTCATAAGAGCAATAGAAAGCTTTAAAAACTACTCAAGTGTTACAACCGCAAGAGCTGAATGCCAATTACCGGATGAGATTTCGTTTCATGTGGCAGAGTTTTATTCAGGAGAAGAGCTGAAGGAAACTTTTTTTAGTTGTCAAGAGTCATTTTTAATGGGCTTGTCGTTATAAAACTGCTGAAATGCTAGCTTTCTGTCCTGTTTCAAAAGTGTAGGTTGTGCTCTTTATGACTACCTGTAAAGTGTTTACTTAAAATACCTCGTCATCTTCACATTGAATCACACAATGCAACAGTGATTAGTGAAGAAAATACTGTGATTTAATGACTCTGACAAATAGGCTGCTATATACAACACTAATTATAATCAATGAGTCAAGCTCAGTACCGTCGTTAAATGAAGCTAACCGCTGTCATTCTGTTTTTTCCCTGTATTTCTCACGTATTTTAATCATTCTATGAAAGGTGGCTGTAACATCAACACAGAGCTGATCTCAAATGGGACATAATTGCAGGAGCTGATCAAGAAAATTATACTCTTGTTTTATTTAGGTTTGAAAGCACTTTTAAATGGAGATGTTTTTTTACATCCCAATGTTGACAGGTATGGTCTAACACAGGGGTGCCCAAAAATTTTCTAATGAAGGGCCAAAACTTGATTGAGGCTAGTGGGTTGAAGGTAAATACAGTTGCCATGGGTAATTTCCTAATATATTTAATAACATTGAACTTTGCTTTTTATTAACGAATACATCATATTTTTTAACATTTCATAATGAACTTATTACAGTAAAACCTCGTTTATCTCGTTTATAACAGAATGGAGTTACACTAGTTTTTACCTTGATTTGCTCACTGATGTCGTCTGCATTGTCCTCTATCCGTCATTATTTACAGTTTTAAAAAATCAGATTCAGATACTAACATTTAATTGAATCATTTCAATAAATTTTTTGTGGCTCAACAATAAAACAAACAAAAGAATTTACACTAGGGGTGGGCGATATGACCTAAACTTAATATCACAATATTTTTCATCTTTTGGACGGTATAATATCATGGTATTACTTTCAATAGCAAAATAATATACATCTCAAGGAAGAACGGACAAAAGAAAGTCTCACTTCTATCACTCTTTAAGTTTTGGTTTCGGTTTGCGTCATTTTAAATGCTCCGTCCCGTTATGAGCTGATCTTCATTTTTCTCTGTTTGTGGAATCAAGCGGCACCAATTTATGAGCAGACAGAGCAGGATTCTCGCGATGACCACCGGCGCAATACCGCTCTTTGTTATGAGCCGTAGTTTCAGTGTAAACTTAGTAAAGACGAGTTTCTTTGGCGATGATGTGTACAGTGTTAGATTTTACATTTAGCGGACAATTGCTCTGAACACGCAGTGAATGCAACACAACAAGATTCGGGCACCTTCTCCGAAAACACTCGATTGATCTCAGCTGGCGGATCAACATTTACCTCATGTCATGATCGCTGTCATCTGCGCCATTATTATTCTTCAGCCGTTTGCATTTCCTGTGGTAACAAAAGCTCCCTGTCATCTGACAGTGGGAAGTGTTGAGTGATTGACAGCTAATATGAACCAATACAGCGGCAGGGTAGAGCGATTCAGCAAGTTTATAGAGAAAATCAAATCAGATTGCACTACAAGCATTATATTCAGACACACAAATGCTCCCAAATATATTATGAGGGCGCATAGATTAAATTTCGGGCACACATGCGACCAAAATGGTTGCAATTTCGAGCCCTGTAGTATAAGGACAGGTATTCAGACCACAACTGAACGTTTGAAGAAAATTGAATGCCTTATTATTTAGAATTAGCTATTATTGATGTAAATGCAGCCGTTCAAGGCGCATAATTGATTTATTACGGTATTGACGGTATTAGAAAATCAATGTCGTGGCGCAATGTCACACCGGTGATGACTATGACACCGGTGTACCACTTTATAAAAGTGGCCTTAAATGGGATCCATTGTGTCCCTTTCTATAAGATGTAAAATAAGACTCTGATGTCCCTAAAGTGTGTGCTTGAAGATTCAGCTCAAAATGCTCAATAAATAATCTTTTATAACTCTTAAGCAGGTCGCACACGAGAAGCGGCGATCGCGCTGAGTAGCACCACGCAGCGCCATACATTTCAGAATTCTAAACATAGGCTTCTATCACAGCTTTCGACTATATTTTTCTCTTCTTTTTCATTCTTTTATAACACATTTTATCTGTTTTTATGCTTATTTATTTTTTTTTTTAATTCCCTTTTTATTATTTGTTTTTATTTCTCCTATACTTGTTTCTTTTATTCCTGTTTATGTAAAATGTGTACTGTTGGTGTGCCTTCAGGAACAGGGTTGGGAAACACTGCTCTATTCTACAGTACGTGGCTGGAAATCTCTATGCGCAAGGCATCAATGTTGCTTCCGGACTGCACGCAATCAACGTTTTTATTAATGCAGGCCCGGAGCCCGATATGTGTGCTCGCTATGATGTAAAAATTGGCTCTAATGCATGATTTCCAATAAAGACTTGCATAAATCTAAATAAACTCAGTACATGTTTAGCTGAGGATTAGCCAATGTTTCAGGTAAATCGAAACTCAGAAAGTTAGACAAGTAATCTAAAGAAAGGATCTTTAGTCTTGTCTTTTATCAGCCACGCCGTGTTTCAGCCAACATTGCGCTCAGCATTTGAAAATGGGATGCAGGTTTGTGGAGAAAATCACAGCGTTTATTTCCTCTGGAACATTTCTTTTTCCAAAAAAAAAAAAAAGCTGTTTGTATAGTCTCCCATTTCGCCGCACCAAACCACAGGTCCGAAAAGAACACAACCATTTGCAACACCATTGCCTGAAGACAAAAGGAAATCAAAAAAACTCCCACCCTCTCCAGTGTGAAGTAATTATGGATATTTCATAATGGCAGGCTGCAATTGTCGCTTGCGTGATTATGTGGCACTTTCAAGCTCGTTATGTAAGGAGTACTTCGCAGCAATCAATGTCTGTTTGTGACTATTCATCCAAGCTCCAACAAAGCTCTTCTATGGAATAGTTCCAGGACCAGGCCGTGTTACAGCACCGTTTTTATGGGGAATTGAAATTCTTTTAAAAGTATGCACAATGGATAGACAATTTAAAAACATAATAATGCATGTATTGCTATTGCATTAAGAACATACTGTGTGTGGTGTGGCTTCAGTAAATTCTTCAGTAAAGTCTAAATGATTTGCGTTCCTCTAAATTTTTTTTTCTTTTACAAATGTTTCCCGAAGGATGTTTACCAGAGCAAGAAATTTTTAACAGTATTTCCTGTAATATTTTTTCTTCTGGAGAAACTCTTATTTGTTTTATTTCGGCTGGAATAAAAGCAGTTTTTAATGATAATATTATTAGGCCATTATTATTAGCTCATTTATTATTTATGTACAACAATAAACACATTTAATCCCACCAGCAACTATAGTTGCCAAAGTTCATAGCTGCCATTTTCCTTTTATAAGCAATTTTCTACATGTTTAACTTCTCAATGACACACTGTAAAAAATGAATCTTAAGGCTTGTAATTTTCATTAAAAAAATTGATGTGTCATTAAAAATTCCCCAAATTAAAATCACTCAAAGAAACGTATATTAAGTTTCTGACACAAATTCACTGCTACAACCTTTTGGGGAAATTTCACTGCATTGTCTGATTGATTGTGTTGCTAATATTTTGAGATACAGCTTTTATACTGGTTTTATATGTTATGCAATACACAAATTCTGTCAAATTTTGTCTAAAATGTGACTATTCCTACAAAAGAAACATTTGACAGAACATTATTTTCCATTACATGGATAAAGGAATTTTTATCAGAGATTAACATTGCTGTAAATTTTATATAGATTTGTTCAACATATTGTTATCAGTGCAACATGCAATAAAAGGATATTTGGGCAAAATGTATTGTGTATGTATTTCATCATACATTATATATTTGACATTTTATGAAGGAGTAATTTTCATTAATCAATTTGAGTAAATGGTGATTTATTTGCATATATTATAAAAGCACATTCCACTAATAATATTAAAATCTTCATCTATCACTCAAAAAAACTAGTCATTTTCACATGATTCTTTCAAGTGGTAGGGGAAACCAACGCGAACGCAAGAACACACAAACTCCACACAGAAACACCAACTGACCAAGCCGAGGCTCGAACCAGTGACCTATACATATATATATATATATATATATATATATATATATATATATATATATATATATATATATATATATATATATATATATATATGGAATACATGATTCAACCGTGTCATTATGGGCAAAATAATAATCAAAAACATCACTGAATCTTCAACCTATGAGGCACGCTTTTTAGTACTTCTATGAAAATCATGAAAATATTCAGTTCAATGCTTTCACATGTCTTTTGTTCTCTGATGGAAGTTGAACACCTGCACTGGGGCTGTAATATAGGATCACCTTTAATTTAGCGCTTCAGTGAGCAAGCCTGAAATAGGATTGGGAATCGTGCATGTAAAACGCATAGCATGTCAGACATTTTTAATTAAACATTAGCTGGTTCTTTGAAAATATAGTTCATCTTTTAAAGACTTCTGAAGAACATACCGTCAGTATTGATAGATAAAACATAATTTAACAAATGTTGATGAGCCATAATTTTAAAGCAGAAATAAGCAGTTTTATAGAGATATAGTTAACCCATGCTCATTCTGATTACATACCCCTATCTATATACATTTCTGCGGAGCGGTAAAAACATTCCAGGAGGTACGTCTTTTGCTGTTTTTGTTTTTGCGAATCCACCAGAGGCCGCTGTGTACGCTTTTTGAGATCTCAAATTATTTTCGCCATTTGTGCCTGCTCTTCTCATGTAAATCCACCAGAGGCCGCTGTCGACTGACTAACTGACTGACCGATCGACTGACCCACCCTCCTTCTTCCATAAACCCAACCGACAGTGTTTTCAAAAGATTAACCAGCATCCACCCACTTCGTAACCCAACCGACAGTTTTTTGAGCAATCCAGAATAACAAAAGCCCTGTTATTTACTTGTTCATTTAATTTTTAGGCTTTTGTTTTTGTCTTACTTGCTTTCTGGAAGTGTTCTTCGTTGAACTCGTCGTCACAGTCAACTCAGCTCTACATCTCAAGTTCGGCAACGTACATGGCGAGCCACTGGGCAAACTGGTAACAGCGGGAAAGCTGTCCACATGGAGGTAAGCGGTCAGCTGGTTAGCACGAAAAGGAATTGTGTCATACCACCTCGTAGCATTCATATTAAAGACAAAATGCAGCAGAAACATACCTCTGGCTACATAATTTGCAATCTCCAGAAATGTATATGGGGCTACGTTTTCAGAATGAGCCTGTGTTGTTTACAGGGTTGGGCAGTAGCGTCGCTAAAAGTAGCAACGTTACTATCTTAACTACATTTCTCAGTAGCTTAGCGATAGCATCACTACTTTCTAAATCAAAGAGCTTTTCAGTAGCGAAGCTATTTTTTAGTCATGTAGCGCAGTAGCATCCATATGAGCTACATTTACCAATCGCTGACTCACAGAGCTGTGAGGCCGGTGTCTAGCCGATGAAAGTAAATTTATATGATGGCGAGAATGACGATTTCTTCTTCTTCCTGTTTTACAGTGGTAGACAACAAACTTTTTGGTGCGTTACTGCCACCTCTGGCTCTGGTTGGTGATGTCGCCAACCAATTAGGACAACACGAGAAACTTGGTTGATAAAAAAATGACTGAAGGAGAGGAGTTATTTCTAAAGCAGGATTCCTCGTGATCATACCTCGAGAAGTATATAGTTTACTGTAGTAATGGCTAAAGCATACAATGGTAATTACTATTAGTTCACGATAGTTACATTATGTAGTGTAATTCATTAATGAAGAGTTGTAATATATACACAATATATTGCTCATTCCTAAACATTTCCCTTTACTATAAATTACTATAGTATTTTAAATGAGTAAAACGTGGTTTAACTGCATTTTTTTAGTTTTTGTTGTTATTTACTATAATTTGTTTCTGTTTAGTACAGCATATTATTTACAGTAAATAACTGAACTGAACTATTTTCCCTTATATGTTTCATTGACAGTTTTATTGACCACCAAAGTATGATTGAGTTGTATTTAAGTTCCTTCGATTTAAAAATGAAACTTACCAAAATTAGATGTAGCTAAGCTTCTTTTACCAAGTAGCTTTTAGCTTAGCTTGCTACATTTCCCAGAGGGTAGCTTTTAATGTAGTTAAGCTACATTTTAAGTAGAGCAGCAATTAGCTTAGCTCACTACATTTTTCATGTAGCTTGCCCAACACTGGTTGTTTAATTAAATGTGAGCAATGTTGTACTTTGATCATCGTTGGCTGCTGTTATGATTTCATCATATAACATTTCCAAAGAATACTTTTCTGAAATTATATTGTTAAGGAGAAAGTCAGAATGTGAGAATATAAAACTAACTTTACCCCAATATCTCTTTAACCTTCGCAAAAAGAGGGATGCCATCCTATTAAATGCAGCATGTGTGTATATAGGCCTTCAATCTACACATTAACGTGTTTATCAGAGGGATCATTATTCCAATAGTATCTGGATGCAGCCTTTCCCTGCTGAAAAATCCAGCTTAAACCAGCCTAGGCTGGTTGGCTGGTTTTAAAGGGGTTTTGGCCATTTCCAAGCTGGTTTCCAGCCATTTCCAGACTGGTCTTAGCTGGTCAGGCTGGGTGATGACCAGCTAAAACCAGCTTGACCAGCCTAGCCTGACTGGGAGCCCAGCCAAAACCAGCTATGTCAAGCTTAAACCAGGCTGGTCAGGCTGGTTTTAGCTGGATTCAGCTTGTCATTTTTCCAGCCTGACCAGTTAAAACCAGGCTGGAAATGGCTGGAAATCAGCCTGGAAATGGCCAAAACCCCTCTAAAACCAGGCTGGGCAACCAGCTTAAACCAGCCAACCAGCCTAGACTGGTTTAAGCTGGATTTTTCAGCAGGGTTATGATGCAAGCTGAGATTGCATCACTCAGCGATGCAATGTCAGACACAATGCACTCAAATGGAGTGAGGGACGTCACTGTGATGGGGTAGGGTTAGGGGTGGGGTTAGGTGAGCCCATTAAAAAGCATTGGATGCAGCTCAGATTGCACTGCATCAAGTCTGCAGCCAGACCCTCTCTCCATTATTGTGGACCTCATGGTTGTTAATGAATTATCTATTTGATTGGCTCCGACTGCAGTCACCTGCCTGCTAAAAGCCAGATCCATTTCATCACTGTCAGGGCATCCAATTCCTGACAGCATGGTGCATACCAATGAAAGCTTGTGTGTGTCTTTGTTGATGTAATCAATAATCACAATATGGTGTTCCTGGCACCATCTGTCTGTGCCTCATTAAAGGCAGGGCAAGTATCCTGTGCTCTGTAGTGCACACTGTGCCCTGATAAGGGGGCTGAAATATGGAAAGAGCAACTGAAAGTCATAGAATCTATGTAGTGTCTCTAAACTCCTTTAAGGATGCTGAGGACCAAGAGATTCAACAATGCAGAGTGCCGATTGCAACAAACCATTCAGGTTCAAAAACTAATCCTAATGAGTTCTGTAAACTTACTCCCTTTGAGTAAATGAAGCAATTTGAGCACAGTTAAACCCAATAAATGAGGAGAACTCAAACCAACTGAGTTCTGTAAAACCCAATAAGTTAAGGCAACTCAAACCGTTTGAGGAAACCGATTGCAACAAACCATTTGAGTTAAAATGACTAATATATATAAGTACTGTGAACTTACTCCATTTAAGTTGAAGTAATGACGTATTTAATTAACTCATTACCTTCAACACTGAGTTCAAAACTCTTTTCAAATGAGTAGAATTAACTTTCAGTCAATTTTGAGTTAACTAAACTCATTTCATTTGATAAAGTTGACTGTTGGGTTTTACAGTGCAGAACAACCTCATGACACACAATGCCTGAGAGACTGCATACCACTGATGAGAAGATGGCGAATGTCTACTGTATTTTGACTGAAATCACCAAATGACCTTAAACAATCACTGAATACACTACAGAATGTTACGTTTTCACACACACATGCACAAATTGACGCATCATTCATTCCCAGCTTAATACTCACTACTCACTACTCTTGAGTACTTTTAGAAAGGGCTACTTTCTACTCATACTTTGAGTAATATTTACAACAGAAACTTTTACTCGCACTATATCTTTGGGTGAGTAATGGTACTTTTACTTGAGTATAATTTTTCAGTACTCTCGTCCACTGCTTTGCATACACATAAAGGGCCTGTGACGTGCTTTGAAATGTGCATTTTTATTCATTGTTTGACATAATCTCGACTGAAACATAAAGAGAGGGAGAGACAGCCCCTCCCCTTTTAAAAAAACAACCAATAGGGTTTTGTTTTATCACAGCTCTGCCAGTGAGAGTGGTTGTGCTCAAACACATCAAAATGTGCAGTGTCTTGAAGGGGGTGGGGCATGTCAGATACTAGAGAGCATTTGATTGGTCAGAAGAGGTGACAAGCTACAAGCTTTACATATATATAGTAGTTTTATAGATGCCCTAGTTTTTTGCAATTTCCGCGATCGCTGAATGCAATGCAAAATAAACAAACAGTTGCAAAATTCTGCAAAATTCTCTATTTAAGTGCAAAAGAATTGCAAATAACCGTAAATAATCTCATAAAACATCCAATTCCCAACCATATAATGAAATTATATTTGTTTCAGTTTGCAACTAATTGTTTTACATGACTTGTAGATGATGCATATGCAGCGCACGTGATGTATCTCAAAAAATGAGATCTCATCTGCGCCCTCACAATCATTACATTACATGGAAATGAAGGAAAATGTTTTGCACTGCATCCTGTGCAGTAAGCAGACATGGAGGAAGCGAGTGATTTACATGTTATGTCAATGCAAAGATTGGATTAGACAACCTGTGGCGCGAATTGGGAGTTTAGCGCAATTACGACGCACTTCAGACTGCAAAATAAAGTTGGAGCAAACATCTAACAAATGGAGCAATGGAACAGACAGAACAGCAAGCAGCTTACAATGATGGAGATTGGTTCAAGGGTGATGACCGCTGGACATGACTGAATTGAAGGGCATTATTTGTGCTTTACATGTATGGCTGGTATTAGGATGTGCGTAAAATCGATAAATGTTTTCATCTTTCTCCTTTCGAGAGAAATCGCTTCACTGCCATTGACGTGTTTTACAGCATAGTGGAGTGCATCAATGTTAGCACGTCACTTTTGTCGGCGCCAATAGCCTAGTGGTTAAGTGGGCTGACATATAGCACCAAGGTGCTCACGGCGACCCGAGTTCGATTCCTGGCTCGAGGTCCTATGCTGATCCTTTCCCTCTCTTTGCTCCCAATGCTTTCCTGTCTGTCCTTCTCTGTCCTATTACATTAAAGGTGAAAACCCCTAAAAATAATAATAATAATAATTATAAAACAGTTAGCACGTCACTTTTGATGTGGTAATTTCAGAGCAGGAATACACACAGGTTCGAAGACTCGTTCTCGCCACCAAAACTGTATTTTAACTTTATGACACCTTTAATACAGTAATATATCCCACCCATTGATATGTGCCAATGCAAAAATATAATAAGAGCACTTTACGTCACCTGTCAGCGGTCTATTTTTAATGTCTGCTTTGTGTAGTGGTGCAGAGAGTAATAATGATACCATCTTTTTTACCTTTCTTTGTTGTCATGCATGTTGAAGCTGATAATGAGCACTCACTGTGCTCCATATATCTTCAGAAGCCACATTTGAGCTTACAGCCAAACCTTTGCATCAGTAACTTTTCCCAGAGTTTGAAGTGCAAAGCGGTCACGAGACCTGATTAATTAGTCCCTGGACGCAAGTTGATACACAGTGGCCAGACACACACTTTCAGCATTTAAATGAGCCGTCATACAACACAACATCCTCACACTCGCTGACACAAATTACCGCTCAGGCCATGTGGGCATATCAGTTTGAGAGATACTGTTTTCATTGTCTGCCCAAAGGCTTTTTACTAATTAGGACTGAGCGTAAAGGTGGTACGGTATCGGCCACAGGTAATTATGATTCTGTTATGTGTGTCTTGTGTATCTTCTCTTTCTCTCGTTCACCTTTGCCCACTTTGCTTGGTAATAGAGACAGATGTTTGCTGTTGCCTCACTCCACATGATCAGCAGCAAAATTGATAGAGACCTTCAGAGACTAACTGCTCTTCTGTTAATTGAACTCAGTTCTTGTTGTGTCTTATGTTTCGAATTGGTGCATGTGAGATTTGTGAGCCAGATATTTCGGACCCTATACACAAATAAGTGAAGACCAGAGGCGTATTGTTCAAAAGTATAAGAGATTAAGCTGGGATTTTGAGGCTATCCTGGTTGAATTTAGCTTTGACTCAAATTAAGCTGAATTAGGATACTATGGAGATTTATTATTTGCTGCTAGCCTGCTCCAGAGGAGGCTAACAACCAGGGGGGCGTTTCCGAAAACCATTGGTAGCCAACTAAGGTCGAAAGTTGTGTCGTTACAAACATAGTTCGTTGAATTTGACATTTCCCAAATCCGTTGTTTCAATGAACATTCGCAAACTGCGTCGCAAACTTGTACGCTTGCAACTACACCTCTGGAGCTGTAGTTAGAAACATAGCTCCTGGCTGTGTTCTATTCCCAGTTATCCCCCCTATGCCCTATTCGTTTATAACAATCCAACATTTAAACTTGGAATGATATTAAAAAAAAAAGCATTAGGCTCATCTCTCTTAGCTGTAATTTGCTTTCAAAGTATTTTTACAGTTCAGTTTTAGCGATCTTCATGTTTACAATTGCGCTCCCTTCATAGTCCACTTTGAAAACATTGATGCCATTTTGAACACAGCCTCGTGACTAAAGCTATAGGTGACCTATTATTTAAAACCATAATTCACGTTACATCTCCCAAGCTTGTAAAAAACAAAAAAACACAGCATACGGTAATGCTTTTAATTAAGAGTAGGTTATTTAGTACGTATCTGTACTGTATATGACATGGGCCTGTTGGTTAGAACGTTCTGCAGTGGTTTACACGTGTCAAATTGTAAAAGTAGACTTTTCAAAAAAATAAATAAACAATATCTTACTTAATAATAATCATCATCATCATTAATTTTATTATTAAACTAAGATTTTTTTCATTTCCTATTAAAAATAAATATTAAATTTCATTTTTAATAAATCACCTCATTATTTATTTATTTATATGATTTATAAATGATATTAGAATACGTGTTAGTATTATATAAGTGATTTTATATTAATTTAGAATAGATAATGTAATGTTTTCAATAATATTTGTAAGGCAAACACAGGCCCTATGTGTGCCATTTACATATATTTCAATTAATATGGAAAGCTAGTGCATATTTTTACCAAAACTAATATTGGATTTTTTTAAATCCTTGTGCGTGTAAAACAATATCATTTGCACAAATAAATGATTGTGTTCTTTTCCAAAGAAGTTGTTACTCCACCCCATTAAGAGCATCATTATGGGCATTTTACGTTATAATAACGTAGTTCAAATGATGGATCTGCGACAGAGAAAATATAGTTTTTGGGAAAAACTCGTCACTACATCTTTCTTTTCCCAAACAATGCATCGTACTATGATAGTTGACCCGCGAGTTACGTTGTTGTTTGGGAAACGCACCCCTGGTCGGCTGAAGTGTATATTGCACCCTCTGGTGGATTTACGCAAGAAGAGGATGTGGAAAAGAAATTTGAGATCATCAAAAAGCATACACAGCGGCTTCTAGTGAAACAAAAACCACAAGCAGACGTACCTCCGGTTACGTATTTCGCTGTCCCCCCATCTGCAATGAGCCTGGATTGCAACATTCCATACTGAAGATTTAATGACATTTGAAAGCTCTCTACACTGGATTAGGTGTTGTTACGAATAGTTGTTGGTGTAGTGTCATGTAGATGTGTGTGTGTGTGTGTGTGTGTGGTGTTACTTTCCCTCTCTCTTTCTTTCTCTCGCTCTCATTTCGAATTATTCGCAGGTGCAGCAGATTAGCCAGATCATGATTGGCGCTTGGATTGTCGGCGGCTGTATTTAAACCTTCAGAGAGCATGGATTCGATGGCTCCCCACTCTCTCTTGATTCCCCGCTTGGTCTCTGTGGAGATATTATTGCTCAAGTGATAAACGGAGTGTTTGTTGCTGATGTTAAGAGACATCATGTGGTATTTTGAGAGATGCCGATGTGACGTTGTATATTCTAATCAGAGAAACCCGGTTTTCTGTCTCCCTGTCTGGCTTGAAGCATGGTAGGGAGGTTAGGTGCCTTCTATTTATTATTTTCGTTTTCTCTTGTGTTTGTTAGTAGGGAGGTAAGTTTTCTGTATTTTATTTTCTTATCTATGTTCCAGGGAAGTTTACTCTAATTTAGTTAGCTTGATTTATTATCATTTAGTTTGGCTGAACCCCTCCCGGTGCTTTGTTTCTAGTGAGGACTTAGAGAAACTTGTTCATGCTTTTATCAGCAGCAGAGTGGATTACTGTAATGGACTCCTCACTGGCCTTCCCAAAGAGACTGTCAGACAGTTGCAGCTGATCTAGATTGCTGCTGCCAGGAATCTGACCAGAACCAGAAAATCAGAGCACATCCCACCTGTCCTCAGGTCTTTCCACTGGCTCCCAGTTACATTCAGAATAGATTTTAAAGTATAATTACTTGTCTTTAAATGCTTAAATGACCTCAATACTGAATCACTGAATACAAACCACTCAGATCATTAGGATCAAGTAAATTAGAAATTGGCGACGCAGTGGCGCAGTAGGTAGTGCTGTCGGCTCACAGCAAGAAAGTCACTGGTTCGAGCCTCGGCTGGGTCAGTTGGCATTTCTGTGTGGAGTTTGCATGTTCTCCCTGCGTTCGCATGGGTTTCCTCCGGGTGGCTCCAGTTTCCCCCACAGTCCAAATTGTCCGTAGTGAATGAGTATGTGTGGATGTTTCCCAGAGATGGGTTGCAGCTGAAAGGGCATCCGCTGCGTAAAACTTGCTGGATAAGTTGGCGGTTCATTCCACTGTGGCGACCCCGGATTAATAAAGGGACTAAGCCGAAAATAAAATTAATGAATGAATAATAAATTAGAAACTCCAAGGGTTCTTTCAAAGCAGAGTGAATCAGCCTTCAGCTACTAACAGCGCCCCCTGCTGCTGGAATCAGCTTCTAGAAATGATCAGATGTGCTCCAACATTAGGAAATTCAAATCAAGACTGAAAACACATCTGTTTAGCTGTGCCTTTACTGAATGAGCACTGTGCTACATCCCACAGATCGCACTATTATGTCTTTCTTTTCATTTTCATTCCTTTAAAACCCGTTTTAACACATTTTCATCTGTTTTTATTAGTTTTAGTCAATTTTAATTCTTTTGATCATTTTTATTTTCTTGTCTCTTTTATTCCTGTTTAAGTAAAGCACTTTGAATTACCATTTTGTATGAAATGTGCTATATAAATAAACTTGCCTTGCCTTGGATTAACCGTACATAAGAAATGCAATGCCATCTGAAGCACTGAGGCAGGCACTGATGATGAAAAAAATCGGACTGGTTTCAATAACAAACGAGCAAAGCAATGGAAGATAAGGAAAGCAAATCACAAGACGAGGCACGTACAGCTCTTATCTTCTCTAGAGCTGAGAAACGAGGAGGAGATGGTAATCCAGCTACATTTACCACATGTTCCAGCAGCACCAGAAGAAACAGGGAGGAAAAAAAACTGACAGATGCTCTGAAGAACTCTCAACCTAAAAAGAAGAGTTTCAACAACATGTGATAAGCTCCATCACATTAAGTCTATTTATAATCTCTAACCACTCGATACTTGATACAAATTTTCCCCAAAACACTGCTTTTCAGTTAAATAGTTCTTATCATGTTGATAATTATTATAAAACAGCTTTACAGCGATTTGTGTCTTAATACTCTATGTATTAAGCTATTAAATAAGCTGTAGTACATTTGGAGTACTTTAATAGTAGTTTATGTTCAACCAGTGTTATCAGTTAATGAATTTTATTACACGGCTCACTGGAATACTTGATTCTGATTGGTCGATCAAGACAAAGTACTTATGTCATTAAAGGGATAGAGTACTTCCAGATGATTATTTTGGACTTAATGATTGTGTTTGCATACTTTGTAATTGACTAACTCTTCATGAAGAGTGGCATTATTTACAAACCATTCATTCATTTTCTTTTCAGCTTAATCCCTTTATTAATCTGGGGTCGCCACAGCGGAATGAACCGCCAATTTATCCACCATATGTTTTACGCAGCGGATGCCCTTCCAGCTGCAACCCATCTATGGGAAACATCTATACACACTCATTCAAACTCATTCACTATGGACAATTTAGCCATCTCTACCGCATGTCTTTGGACTGTGGGGGAAACCGGAGCACCCGGAGGAAACCCACACGAACGCAGCGAAAACATGCAAACTCCAGACAGAAACACCAATTGACCCAGCCGAGGCTCAAACCAGCAACCTTCTTGCTGTGAGGTGACAGCACTACCTACTGTGCCACCACATCGCCCAGAATGAGTATGTAAATGAATAATAAACTATTCAAATGAACGTCTTATCTTTCAGACATACAGTAATATTTACTATGCATGTTAAATGCTTCCTACTAATAAACTTACCAATGTCTTTTAATGCGGTTATTACATAACAAATTATGAAATAACTAGTTGCTAATGCTTAATAATTTATTTACAGTGTGCGGTTTTAAAGTGTTAAGAAATATTCTACTATTTTTGACAGTAAACCCATGACAACAAATTTCCGATCAGTTAGAGAACGCTAACTTTAGCCAAGTACCTTTGCTTTCAAAAGCTATAAAATAGTGTACCACTTATTACTTCTTGTTGTGAAGCTGGGTCGCAGATATTAGGAATAGATCCATCCAAGTTTCTTTGCAAATCCTGTCATGTGGACATAATAATACCAGCCTGACCTCCCGAGAAAACGTAATTATTTTACGTTTTGTCAGTTTTGTGGCTAATTCGTTTTAATTTGTTCGAGTTCGGTCATAATAAAATGTACAATTTTAAAAATGAGGCATGGCTGCAAACCCCGCCCCTAAACCCAACCCTCACTGGAAGATGAGCAAATTGTAGTAAATTATATGAATGACATCATGCGAATTCAAAAGAATTAGCCACTAAATCAAAAAGTTACGAACTGCTGTGAGATTGTGTTGGATGATACACATTAATCAATATCGGTGGGTGGGAAAAACTTATGTCTGTGCAGTTTGTCTAAAGTTCACTAGGTTTTGGATCCTGATTTGATTTAAGTAAATAAAAATAAAAATACTTGATCTGTTCATACCACAATATGGAGGTGTACACACTATATCTACACACATTTCTGTCAAAACAGCTTGCAAAAGTAGATTTTTCCTGATAGGTGCCCTTTGAACCAGTTTCTTCATCAAAATATGTTCAGGTGGATTTGAAGATGAAGGTTTTGCTTTTAAATGTAAAATTAAAATATGCCCAAACCTCCACTAATGCTACATTCAGAAATGAAGGAAAATTTGTCACTGGTCTGATTTTTGTTTTTTACACGTACTGTATTTGCCTCATGTTTTAACTTCTTCCACACAGATCTACATTTTTCAGTTCTGATTTTGCCATACTATAAATGTATAAAATCATTGCTTTTTTTCCTTCTCGTCCTCCTTACGGCCTATCCACAAATTTGGCTTCAACTGCACATTTCTGCAACCCAGGCTCATTCTAAATACGAACCACTATATACATTTCTGGAGAGCGCCAAATACTTCTCAGGAGCTACTTTTTTGCGTTTTTTGTGAATACACCAGAGAACGATGTGTACTCTTTTTGAGATCTCAAATTTCTCCCGCGAGTGCCAATCGCGCCTGCTCTTCTTGCATAAATCCACCAGAGGCTGCTGTTGGCTGACTGACTGACTGATAAACTCACCCACCCTCCTTCTTCCCTAAACCCAACCGATAGTGTTTTAAAAAGCACCGATTGGCCAGCGCCCACCCACTTCCCTAAACCCAACCGCAGTGTTTTCAGAAGCAGTCCAGAAAAAGAAAAGCCCTCGTGGCAGCCATATTTTTACCACATTTTCAGATTTTACCACATTCTCACCCAGTTAGTAACTTGTTGTTGTTTTTTTTTGGCTTTTGTTTTTGTCATACCTGCTTTCTGCAACCATTCTTCACCAGACTCGTCATTGCAGTCAACTTCGCTCTGCTCATCTCAAATCCTCCAATGTATGCTGCGAGCCGCTGGACAAACTGGTAACAGCGGGAAAGCCATCTATACGGAGGTAAGCGGTCAGCTGGTAAGCATGAAAAGGAAAAGCACATACCGCCCCGTATGTGAACAGTAATCAATGCATACCTGTCAACCCTGCCGTTTTTTACCGGGATTCCTCCGTATTTTACAGTTCTATCCCGCTATCATCCCGTAAAAGTATTTTTCCCGTATTTTCAGTCTTTCTCTGAAGAGTGGCAAATAAACATTAACGAGCCGAGTCTCCCTATACGCAACCCATACCGCCGAACCACCAGGGGCCGCCCCTTGCTCTTAAATGTGAGTCTGTTCTGTGCTTTCGCTTTGTTTGTGACGGGATTCCCTTTCGTTTTCATTACAGGTGCCGTCTCCCCTTCATATGTAATCCTCAAAACAGTCATATAGTGGTGCATGACTGTCAGCTGACGCACTCCATAGCGATAAATAGACGCTGTTTCCCAAACAGATTCTGTACACGCGATTTGAAGCGGAGCGAAAGTCTAGGTTTTGAGTACGTGTTTGAACAGACATAGACACATAATTAATAATAATAATTTCTAAAGATGTCTATCTTGGTAGGCTTTTTCAAACACAACTTATTCCGCCCTAAATGAGTTTAAAAAGTCAGGAAAGCAATCAAAGGGTTTCATTATAACGTTAGATGTGTGCATTTTTAAAGTGACACCTGTTATTTATTGTAATGGAAAGAAAAACATCTAAATAAATGAGAGATTCATTCGCTGCTCTTTAATCAGAATGTGTAACTTATACAGTGAAGAAACGGCTATTGAGATTTGATAGCTTGAATCTATTTCATTATAATAGCTTTTAATTTTAATAAGCTGAACTGTTTGCTAATGTATTTGCTGCTAATGTATACCATTTAATTTTTCTTTTGTAAATAATAATAATAAATAAACATATTACTGACCATTTAACTGTTTATTTACAATGAAACAGCTCCAAATTAACATAGGGGGGAGCATATCCCTTATTTTTTTATGGCATATCCCTTATTTTCACATCCAAATGTTGCCAGGTATGAATCAATGTGAGGAAAAGTTTAATCAACACTGGAACATATATTATATGTATGTTAGAATATGAAGACCACATAAGCAAAACAGAAGCAATTAGTGCAGGTGAACCAATGAGAATTGAATAATGAGCCAAGGAAACCAAACTAAAGAGCATTAGAACTGAACTAAAACATAGGATTTAACATGCAGTGAATATTCAGTATCATGCCATTGAATATTTCTAAACTCCATTTTGGTGTTTACACCTTTAAACTGTCCTTGTGGGAATTCTGAATCTCTTGGAGATATTACTTTCTTGTTCTGCTCAGTCCACAAATAGGTGCCTGTCTTGGCCTGGCTGTTCATCCTCGGTTTCCCATCACCTTCAATTTTAAATCCATTATTCGGTGTCCTATTTTTTTCAAATAATAGAAGGCCACGTTAATTGCTAAAGTATGGGGACCGGATAAAGGTGAGTGTCAAATTACAGAATTAAATCAAATCCCTGTTTAGCTTGTCAGCACTGACAGAAATAATTCTGGTGAATTATTAAATGATTCCCCTGCGTTGTGAAATAGAAGTGTAAGGTGTCTCTTCATATTGAACACACTGGTCTTCTCTCTCGGTCATTTCTGAAAGTTTTATCCTGCTTTTTTCTTCTCCAATTATAAAAATATGCTTGTTTAAAACCTCACCGCTAACTTAGTTTGTAGAATGGATTTTAAATACAGCGTAATAAAGCTTTTAATACATTTAAAGCGTTAAAGTGTTTAAATTTTGAGGTTGAAAATAGCAAACATATATGAACTTACAATCTAATTAGTACAATATACCTTACTTCATCAAATGAAGGTGTAGCGGTCAAGATTTAAAGAAGTATTTTTGTTATTTTCTTATTACTTGCATGCTTCATTTAGGCTGTTCTGTAAGTGCGTATTTGAATATTAATCAGTACTGAAGCCAAATCTGGAGCTTTTCTAACAAAATAACGTCTGATAACAGTCCAAAACTAGCACACCCAAATTTATGTTAGGGAAAAATATTAAATAAAAAATATATAAAAAGAGCAAAATCCAAAAGAAATCAAAAAATTATTACATTTTGTAGTTTGTAGTTTGTTTTTCTCCAATATTTCGCATGAATTTAAATGTATTATCTTTCTATTTTAAAGATTTTCGGTGACTAAGATATTATTTAAATAAACATATCTGTTTAATAAATCTGTTTCGTTTAAATGCACCAAAATACACTCACCGGTTACTTTAATAGGTACACCTTACAAGTACCGGGTTGGACCCGCTTTTGTCTTCAGAACTGCCTTAATTCTTCGTGGCATAGATTTAACAAGGTACTGGAAATATTCCACTGAACTGTTGCTCCATATTGACATGACAGCATCACACAGTTGCTGCAGATTTGTCGACTGCACATCTAAGTTGCCACTCTCTCATTTCACCACATCCCAAAGGTGCTCTATTGGATTGAGATATGGTGACTGTAGAGGCCATTTGGGTACACTGAACTAATTGTCATGTTCAGGAAACCAGTCTAAGATGATTCGCGCTTTATGAAATGGCGGGTTATCCTGCCGGAAGTAGTCATCAGAAAATGGGTACACTGTACACTGTGGTCATAAAGGGATGCACATGGTCAGCAACAATACTCAGGTAGGCTGTGGCGTTGACACAATGCTCAATTGGTATTAATGGGCCCAAAGTGTGTCAATAAAATATGCCCCACACCATTACACCATTATGACACCTTTAAGTTCCAGACTTTACAAAAAAACAGTTTTAATTTGCATTTCTAACTTAAAGGATTGGTTTCAAATGAACAATGACATTTTGCAGTGTATCCAAAGTTAACACATCAGTTAACAACCTCATCACAGATATGATTTGTCCGCATCCACAATGCCTGAATCATCTCAGATTGAATCTCCTGCAAGACAGAGACAGACTGCTGATCAGCGGATGGCAACATATGGGATCTTTTGGACCATAAAATCGGAAAGACATTGAAATTCCCAGTTGTCGTTGCTGATACGCTATAGTGGAGGTTCAGCTGTATGCAAGTAAAGCATATATCAACAGAACAAATGATGAGCTGAAATATGGGACCACAGCAGACCTGCTGCCTTTATCACTTCCAATTTCAGCCTCATCTGGTCCATGTGAAAGGATATTCTCAAAGGCAGGAAAAGATCTCCGCCAAAAAAATGCTTAAACGTAATTGACTCTGAAGTTCAAGAAGTTGATCTGAAGTTACGGAAAAGCTTATTTCTCTCGTGATTTCACTATATTTCATTTTGTTTGGCTCCGCTTGTTATATTCTAGCTTAACTCCTTTCCATAAACTGAACATGAAAATAAAAATGTAAATAAAATGTAAAAAAATCACCTTTGAATGTGTTCTTGGTTTTCCTTTCAAATAAAGTATGTATATGCAGAAGGGATTTTAATTTTCAGTAACCAAATGAAAGCGTTTCTGGTGAACTGTATGCCATTAGAAAATCACTGCGTTTAAGGTCTGTTTTTTTTTTAAGCGTCACGAAACACCAAAACACATTTTTTGAGATGTTGACAGTCATATATGTGTCCCACGCTGCTAAAAAAAACACTATTAGGACACATATATTTCACTAAAAAGTGAAAATTGGTTGCTTTGGCATTATTTCGAGCAAATTCAGTTCACATTCCAGATAAATACTCTGTAATTTACAAAGATCCTCCCTGCAGGATGCTGAAATCAGTGGTTTTAATACTCATTCTGTGTATGCTATCATAGTTTAATACTGCTAAGTTCATACACTTTTGCACTGAGAGCTTTGTGTTATGACAAACTCTCATTTACCAGCCATCTTGTCTCCTCGTTGTTCCATATTATGGTTCTAACAATGACTATTCAACTTACCTTTGCGATTTCATGACACGCCATAATCTCGAACAGAACAAAATGGAAAACTGTCCAAGATTGTAAAGTTCACAATAGGGGTTTTGTGTCTTTGATTAATTAAAGCAGGCTGTGCTTCCTCAATGCCAGCCTCACACCACTCCAGACGAACATCTCCACCTGAAAAGCCCTTTCAGAAATAAAATAAATAAAAAACTATACATTCGGAGGATGAAAAGGTTACCCTGAGCAGTTCATAAATCAATTGCCTTGAAAGGGAAGCTAGTTTTAAGGCTTTCTCTTGAGCGCAAATGGAACTGTAATTGACAGAACAAAGTGAGGCAATTAACTATGTTTTCTTAAAGGAGTGAATATGGAACGGCACGGCCATTCATCACCATATGTCAGACTGCCGCCTCTATGAGAAAGCGTGAAAAGAGGGAGGGCGGGGGATTATTATCATCAGCAAGCTTGGAGGTTTATTTGTCTCTAATAGTTAATGAAAGAAGTGAACGCTTGTCTCACGGTCTCTGTGAGATAAACTAGCTGAGGAATCTTCTTGGCTGTTTGTAGAACTTTACTTCTTGATGCATAGTCAAGTATATATAAACATAACTGGAACATATTCAATACTTAAAAAAAGGATTTTTGGTGACGACAGCTTCAAGATGGCCCTCATATGGAGAATGAAGTCACATGCATTGCTGAGGTGTGAGTTTTTCACAGAGTGTGATCTTGATGGTTCTGTGGGTCTTGTCAATCAAAAATTTTAGCTTTATTTAGTATTTTCTATTGGATTCAGGTCAGGTGATTGGTTGGGCCATTCTACAGCTTGATTTTCTTTCTCTGAAAGCATTTGAGAGTCTCCTTGGCTGTGTTTTGGATCATTGTCTTGTTGAAATGTCCACCCTGGTTTCATCCTCATCCTCCTGCTGATGTAGATGTTGAACTGAAGCAGCTGATATTCATTTATAAGGAAGGCCAGAGGGTTGCTGAAGAACTACTGAGAGATTTCAGCTGCTGTCTGGGCTTTTACTGCCGGACTACACCTCCCTTTCTCCACATAACTTCATTTGTAAACAATTTAGATCTGTTTTTTTTTTTTGCATGTATGGATTTCTCTGTTTGTTACCAATATCTGGTGAAAATTACAAGTCAACAGCAGCTTTAGAATTATGTTTTCTGAGAAAAATGATGACATGTTCAATACTTATTTTCCTCACTGTATATATTTTACATAAAATCGCATCATAACATTTGCCTCAGATGTATTGCGATAAGAATTCATCTCCCATGAATGGATCTAAAATCTAGTGTAGGGAACATTATGCATCAGTGAGTTCATATCTATTTGCATGAGGCTTTCAAACTACATTCACCAGAGGCCCTTTGCTGTTATTTACATACATAATTGGTAATTATTAATCAAACAACAATATTGAGGAGAAAACCACTCACTGCTCTTGGGTCGGAGAACTGTAAAATGGAATATTGACACAAATGCAGAGCTGGTAATATGTTCAGTCCCAGTAGATTGGTCAGACCGGTGCTGAAAACAAACTCAAGAGTGCACAAAATTAATGATGATCAATTCATGCTTACTGAATTTCTCCAGAGTATCACAAAAATTCAAGTATATTTTGCAATAATTAATTTTCTCTCTCTCTCTCTCTCTCTCTCTCTCTCTCTCTCTCTCTCTCTCTCTCTCATATTTTTTTTTCCTCGAATCATCCCACAACCAGGTACTCCATCAACTCTTTCTTTCTTTCATTTTTCTTCATATTTCAGAACTGCCGGATCTCTCCTTTTAAATTAATAATTTCGACACGATGATTTACACTGTAATGCCTAATGTTGTCTTTACTTAAACAACTAAGTAAAGCTGACTGAATATAACTTAAAATTTTGCATTTTGGTCTTATCACTTAAAAAAATGAGTAAATTTAACTTATCTACCATGAAAATGCATAAACTTAAGAATTCAAGTGCAGTGAGCTCAAAATCATAATTAATCCTTTGAAAAAAATAGGTCATTTTCACAAATGTAGTCTTGACTGTAAAATTCTAATATGTGCAAGCTTTTAAGGGCAAGGTCTTTTTTTAAGTTTTAAGTATAATCTACTCAAGTACTAGGTTTGGTGAACTAAAACAATTTAAGTATAATCTACTCAAGTACTAGGTTTGGTGAACTGAACAATTTAAGTATAATCTACTTATGTACTAGGTTTGGTGAACTGAACAATTTAAGTATAATCTACTTACGTACTAGGTTTGGTGAACTGAACAATTTAAGTATAATCTACTTACGTACTAGGTTTGGTGAACTGAACAATTTAAGTATAATCTACTTACGTACTAGGTTTGGTGAACTGAACAATTTAAGTATAATCTACTTACGTACTAGGTTTGGTGAACTGAACAATTTAAGCATAATCTACTTTAGTACTAGGTTTAGTGAACTGAACAATTTAAGCATATTCAAACAAAACCGGCAAGTTAAATAAACTTAAATATGCAAGTTTTGGGAGACTCCATTACTCAATTATTTAAGGCAACGAGTTTACTCAATTAATTTAGTTCAGTCAACTTATCAGGGTTTTCAGTGTACAACATTTGTACATATACATTAGATTAGCATCTACAGGGTGGGCCATTTATATGGATACGCCTTAATAAAATGGGTATGGTTGATGATATTAACGTCCTGTTTGTGGCACATTAGTATATGTGTGGGGGCTTGTAAATAACTCATGAAAGAATAAAGTTACGTTAAAACCAAGCACACCGTTGTTTTTTCTTGTGAAATTCCCAATAAGTTTATTAAAGTGTATCCATATAAATGGCCCACCCTGTATACTAAACTAATCTAACAAAAAACTGAAGATCACAGTCCAAATTTTAGAGCACGCATATTAATATGTTAGTGTAATATATTAAATAATATTTTAATAAACAGATTGACATTGTACCTCAACGTTATAGAGACGTTGCAATTTGTTTGGAAATGAAAATCAGGTTGATGTCAGAACCCAAACGTCAGGCCAATGTCAATGTCCAAATTCCAACCTAAAATCAACCAAATATCAACGTCTAATGATGTTACAGCTTGACGTTGTTGTCTATCAGACGTTGGATTTTGGTTGCCATAACTGACGAATAATATATATGACATTGGTTGAAGATGTTGGTCACTTTCTAACACAACCTAAAATCAGCAAAATATCAACGTTATTTAACGTCGTTATTAGACGTTAACATAACGTTGTCCTTAGACGCTGGCTAGACATTGAATTTTGGCCACCTGACATCACAACCTAAATCTATCCTAATATTACCGTAATTATGGTAATAATTATGATGTTGTGTGCCTGCTTGGCTTGTGCTGTGTTCACACCAGATGTGGTACGCGTGGATAAATCGTGCTATTCGTGCGTAAATAGACGTGTGAACATTTTGAGTTTACTCGCTTCATTTGCGTGTCAAATTCACTGAGCAATAGATGCAGATTCGCACCATGGGCGGTGTTTCTGTCTACCCGGTGACTGTAGCTTCGTTACTAAATGGCTAACATGGATTTTATTGAGAAAATAGCTGTGTTTATGTGTTTTAGGAAGGCTGATAAACAGCGTCGATTAATTTGGAGCCGTGTCTGAGTTCACTTGATCCTTTCAGAGGTGCACCCAGCTCAGTGAGTTTAACAACTCCTCCAGAAACTATACCTTGATGATGGAAGCTTTCAGCAGTGCTTCAGAGTGAGCCAAGCCCAGTTTGATGAACTGTTGTCTGGTGTCGACAGGACGATTTTCCCCCGGGAGACCAACAACAGCGCTACGTCATAATCGCGCCCCTACAAGAGCAAGCTCCTGTTTGGTTAACGCGGCACGAATGTCCGCTGAAGTTCAGATTTTCCAACTCGAAAGATTGGCATCAATCGCGCACAATGCTCCACTCGCGCCGCTTAATTCACGTGAATCGCATCATTCACGCGTATCACGCCACATGATGTCCATTCGCGTCTGTGTATTGACTTAACATGTAAATCACTCACGCTTGACGCTGCATCTGCGTCTGGTGTGAATGCAGCATTAGTTTAGCAGGAAATATCAAGAAAAGCCTGAAAATATATCAGATTGCATTGTAATTTTTTTTTTACCTGCTTTACCGTCTATTCCTTAAGATATCCGGTGACCAAACTCTTATTTTAATCACTATAACGGTAACACTTTAGTTTAGATCACAATTCACGGTATTAACAAACCATTAACTAACTCTCCAAGCTTAATAAAAGCCTAATTAGCTGTTTATTAGTAGTTGGTAAGGTAGAAGTTGGGTTTAGGTTATGGGTAGGATTAAGGATGCAAAATAAGATCATACTTCATAACTACTAATGAACAGTTAATAACTTAATAATAGGCAGGTAATAAGCCAGTAGTTAATAGCATGAATTGTGACCTAAATTAAAGTGTTACCTAAATCAGAACTGTACAATTAACAATCAACATTTTAGGATAAACAGTAATAATAAATAATAATAATCAGTATATTCACAATATTCTCCTCTATATATTAATGATACTTCTTATTATAGTAGGTATGCTACCCTTCTCTCGCTCTTTCTCTCTCTGCAGATCTGCCACGGTTAATAAAACTCTCTAGTTTCTTCAGTCTCTCTCCTCCATGTTGTCTGCGTCCGTCCCCCCCGCCATCGCCACTGACCTGTGCTAAGCAGGAGATCAATAGTCAATTCCATTTTGCGGCCTGCCTCTGACAGCTATTAGATAGGAGTGGATTGGATGCTTGTAAGTAGCAGGAGCGTGAGTCTGAGCTTATCTGACCCTCCTCCTCCGCTGTCTCGGCCAGTTCTCGTCAAGCGCACAGAGCTGCTTTACAGTTTCTCAGCTGTACTGGTCAATCACAGATATGAGATGATCCAACATTAAAGTACAAATGGACTCAAAACTAACCATACCAATTTTGTCCGCTCGCATTGCTAGTTTTGTGGTGAACAATTATCTGTTCATGTCATTAGGATATTAAAAATGGTGTGTTCCTGTTTGTTTTCAGTTAAATGCTCAGATTAGGCAAAGACTCTAGAATACACAAGACATGTCACTCATATAGTTTTGAATGGAGAAAAGTGTACTGGTCAATATGGCGAATGAAGCCCCACCTTGTAGTACAGGAGCCAATCATCGATCACTATAGACTGACATTTCCCCGCGGGAGAAGCTCGGACCAGTTTTTATGACAGTTTGGTGGTCAACAAACACTAAAATATCAGCGAATACTTGCTTCACAGACTTAAGAAGTATATCGACATAAAGCCCCTACTGAAAAAAACAGCTTAAACCAGCCTAGGTTGGTTGGCTGGTTTTAGCTGATTGACCAGCCTGGTTTTAGAGGGGGTTTGGCCATTTCCAGGCTGTTTTCCATCCATTTCCAGCCTGATCTTAGCCGGTCAGGCTGGAAAATGACCAGCTAAAACAAGCTTGACCAGCCTATCCAGGCTGGGAGCCCAGCCAAAACCAGCTATGACCAGCTTAAACCAGGCTGGTCAAGTGGGTTTTAGCTGGATTTGGCTGGTCATTTTCTAGCATGACCAGCTAAGACCAGGCTGGAAATGGCTGGAAACCAGCCTGGAAATGGCCAAAACCCCCTCTAAAACCAGGTTGGTCAACCAGCTAAAACCAGCCAACCAGCCTAGGCTAGTTTAAGCTGGATTTTTCAGCAGGGGCTTGACATCTGTACTTTTAAACGAAACAACTACACTTGATAACAAAAGTTCTTTTGTTTTGTAATCTGTATGAAACGAGCGTGAGGTACAGTCCATCCTGTCAAACACACATCACATGACAGCAACTACTCAAACGCTACTCAAACTACGCAAACAAAGAGTCGTTGTCATTTCTGGAGGAGATTCGCCATCAAGACCAAGTTGTGGATTACTTCAGAAGAGCAGCGCGATCAGACGATCATTATCCAGAGGATGATAATGTGTAGAATGGCCATAAATAAGGTTGGTGTCGTGATCTCGTTCCTTTCGAGTGCGCATTAGCTCGGGCAACCTGAAAATATGCAAATTGTGTTTGATTCGAATGTTTAGAAACTAAAGGTTGTTGTTTAATGTTATATGTGATTCCAAATATGTAACGTAATCGTAAGCTTGGCTAACAGTTTTGGAGATTTTGAAGTTTCCTCATTCAGACAGAATGCCAGAGCATACTGCCTGAGAGGCGTTTTAAAGATGGCCGCCGAGTGAAATGACTTGCCTTAAAGGGACTTTGGATTAGGTCTGTCTGAGGTATTGGGTGTGGCTAACATACCTAACCACGCCCCTCCAGCTGTCAGTTATAACAACAAACAGAATTGGTGAGGAGGAGGAGTCTGTTAGGTTGTAATAACTCTACCCAATCTTTCTGAATGAAACGCCTAATTCGCTACATCCAATCAGCTTGCAGTATGCGAATGTTCACTGGAACAATGGATTTGGGAAACGCCAAATCAACAAACTATGTTTGCAACGACGGAATTTGCGACCCTAGTTAGCTAACGATGGTTTTCGCAAATGCACCCCAAGTCAACAATTTTCTTTCTGGCATAGTAAAACAAAAGTTCTTCTTTCAATGCAACAAGAAGTCTAGTTTCTTGCCAAACCACTCATTACTATTGTGATAAATAACTTACTCTGAATTTGATTGACTCAGAATTACCTTGAACATAAAACATGAATTCTGGTGAGGGAAAATGATTGTCTTTATTGTCTGAATTATTGTGACCTTTTGCCTTTACTCTTTTTATTTTGGCTTTAGAAAAATCTCACATAAATAAATAAATAAATAAATAAATAAATAAATAAATAAATAAATAAATAAATAAATAAATAAACCTGAATGAAGTGTTTTTTGTTTAATTATTTAAGTATAATGCCGTTTTTCGAATAGAACCACACTGAAAAAAAATATTTCTGCGAAATTGTTGCAAACTAATTATATGGGCTAAATTTAACCAAACAAATTAAATGTAGTAATGTTCAACTTAATTAGTTTAATTTCAGCCCATATAATTTTTGTTTACAACAACTTACCTTAAAACAAATAAATAAATCCAAGGAATCATCTTTGAATCATTTTTTCAGTGCAGCGTATTTGGGATATTCTGCTTTGTACCAAAGGGGGTGCAGAAATTGTACACTTTACCTTTAAGTAAATGAGATTTTTTTTTAATCACACACCCATTGCTGTTTTAGCACACTGGGACCACTGCTCTTGCAACACTTCCTGTTTCACACCAACATCTGTGTTCAGCTTCCTTTCCGAACAATGCACAAAAAGTGGTCGATATTCACGGAATGGAAATTATATTTAAGATTCATAAGATTCATATTTTGAGAAACCCATTCCCATACAGTAAAAAGCATGCTTTTATTTCATAATAGTCAACAAACACCATGCATTGAAAAAAAAAAAGATACTAAATTACACATTGTTTTAAGGTAAGTGGTTGCATATATATATATATATATATATATATATATATATATATATATATATATATATATATATATATATATATATATATATATATACATATATATATATATATACATATATATATATATATACATATATATATATATATATATATATATATATATATATATATATATATATATATATATATATATATATATATATATATATATATATATATGGGCTGAATTTAAACAAACAAATTAAGTTGAACATTACTACATTTAATTTGTTTGTTTAAATTCAGCCCATATAAATGGTGTGCAACCACTTGCCTTAAAAAAGATTTATTAAAGCCAATGAATCATTTGTTTCAGTGTGTGCACCAACCCCCAGGTCATATGTCTGACTATTTTTAATTCTCATTTATAAAGCCAGTGTGAACACTTTTAATTACCACAAAATATATTAAAGACTGTTATATATTACCAAAGAACTCATAGTAAAAGGTACATTTGACATAAAGAGCTTTTATTCTGACCACAGGAGAAAATAACGTCTCTGTAACGAGATTAAATATGAAGAACTCATTTCATTATGCATGTTTTGAAGGTTTCTTAGATGTTTGATGTTGTCTGGTAAAGAGGACATGAAAGATTGAGGAAATCTGCCCCTTCCTCTTTTCTTTCGCATTGTGCAACATTACTAGATTTCACAATAATGGAAGGTGGGAGGAGATTTTGGTGTTGTTTATTATCGTTTCTCAGAGTCTTTTACAAATGTTACTCGAAGGAGCACTTTATTTTGATGGTCCGCTTGTTGAATTAAAGTTACATTGCATCTACATGCCAACCAATTCTCATTTGATTATAAGTAGACTGACTGTTAGGTTGGGATTAGGGTTAGTGTAAACTGACATGTACTTGCAAAGTTTCTTATAGTCAGTTAAATGTCAGTTGAAGGAGCAGTATCAGCAGATATTAAGCAGACAGTCTACTAATACTCAAATGAGAAGTAATTGGCGTGTATTTGTAATGAAACTTTATGTCAACAAAATGTGCAATAGGGACCATCAATGTTTATATTGGATGTTGACACAGTCACACACGACAAAAATGAACGTAATTAAAAATGTAGTAAAATGTTACATATTTTTTGCCTCTTGTTATAAAAAATGCTGTGTCAAAACTGTCCTGTGCTGGGACTGTCTCAAGAATAGTTAAATAAATTACAACTCTCATTAATTAAAAAGAAAAACACAAAATAATTAATTAATAGGTCTGATTTAACAGGTGGCTATTTTAGTAAATGGCAATCATTCATCCATATATTTTCCAAAAACATACATTTCGTCACCAAAAACCATGTCCTCTGGTGTGACACTACTGTATATGCTCATTCTAACCCTTGCGCACTGTTCAAGTTTCCTACCCTTTTGTTATATTTGGAATGAAAACATCAATTAATTTTTGTTGTTGTTTTGCACAAATCTGTTAATCAACCTCAATCCTGATCAGTACTACTTTTTTTTAGAAAATTACATGTGGATGTCACAAATGATGTCACTGATTTGGTGGAAAAAAACACCTAAATTGACATTTTCAATATGAAAAGTAATCGTGTACTTTTTATAAAGAGTGTATTTTTCAAACCAGGCTCATTCTGATTATGTACCCATATATACATTTCTGGAGAGTGCCAAATACATCCCAGGAGGCAGTTTTTGTTTTTGCGAATCCACCAGAGGCCGCTGTGTACGCTTTTTCAGATCTCAAATTTTGCGAGTGCTGTTGATGACTGCTGTTCTCGTGGAAATCCACTAGAGGCCGCTGTCGACTGACTGACTGACTGACTGACTGACTGACTGACTGACTGACTGACCTTCCTCCTTTCCTAAACCCAACCGACAGTGTTTTCAAAAGCAATCCAGAAAAAGAAACGCCCTCGCGGCCTCCTGATTTTTTACCACGTTTTCACATTTTACCACTTTCTCACAGGGTTATTTACTTGTTTATTTTATTTTTTAGCTTTTGTTTTTGTCTTATCTGCTTTCTGGAATTGATCCTTAATGGATTTTCTAAAATGATTTATTAACAAGAACAAGCATGTACAGTTTCATTATACACTGTAAAAAAAAGCTGAGTTCTAAACAATTCCTTCATGTTGTCCCAACTCAAATCGATTATGTTAATGTAACTATTTTAACAAATGTAAGTGGATTGAACATAAAACATTTAAGTTATCCCAAAAATACTGAAGACTTGCATTGTTTTTAGTTCATTTCAAATAAGTACCCAGCAGGCACACAACATCATAAGACGTTAATATTAGGTTAGATTTAGGTTGTGACGTCAGGTGACCAAAATTCAATGTCTAGTCAGCATTTACGGACAATGTTATTTTGATGTCTAATAGCGACGTCAAATGACGTTGATATTTGGTTGATTTTGGGTTGGATTTTGGTCGTTTTCCAACACAACATCAAGCCAATATCTTAATACAACGTCATATTGAGGTCATTTATTCGTCAGGTATGACAACCAAAATCCAACGTCTGACAGATGTCATAGTGGTAACATCCACACAACGTCAAGCTGTAACATCATTATATGTTGATATTTGGTTGATTTTTGGTTGGACGTTGGACACTGACGTTGGACCTTCCTGACGTTGGGTTCTGACGTCAACTTGACTTTCATTTCCAAACAAAATGCAACGTCCCCATAACGTTGGGGAACAATGTCAATCTGTTTATTAAAATATTATTTGATATTTTTCACTATATTAATATGCGTTTCTGATTTTTTGACTAAGTTAACTCAATTGTTTTTACAAATTTAAATGTATTGAGCATAAAACAATTAAGTTGTCCCAAAAAAACCTCAAGAATTGTGTTGATTCGGCTCATTTTAAATAGGTAAGTTGAACAAGCAGCAAAATTATTTGAGTTTAATTTCCTCAAACATTCGAACTACATAAACATATCTATTTTCTTCTTCAAAAATGATGTTTTACAAAATAAAGTGAACTACTCATGATTTTAATAAAAGAATGGAGGACAACAATATGACGCCACAAAGTATTTTAAATCCATTTAAAAAACACAAAAATCAAGATAGAAGTGACACCACAAGCATGCAAAATCTCCTCGAAGCAATTTGAGAGAAAGGCAAAAGTATGTCGAAAATAAATAATAAGAAAAGTACTGCGTAAATGGAAAAGCAGAAACTGCCATCCTCATTTGTGTTGGCAGGCATATTAAAGCACGCGGCTGAAGCAACACGCCAGACAGTGACAAAAGAAATCACGATGAACATAACAACTGCTTCTCTAGCAGGCGGTCTGCAGAGAACCACAGGCAATTAGCCCTAGCGAGGAGCAGAAATGCGGTTCGGCAGTCGCACAGAAGAGAAGGCCTTTATGTGAGCCGCTGATAAGAGAACGGAGCAGATCTTTAATACAGAGTCTTTTCTGTGCATTCTGAGATTTGGCAGGAGTCTATACCTCTGAGTTTGATTGCATTGGTTTGACCCAATTGTGTGCGGTAATAAGTAACGGAAATAAACTGGACAAGAGCTAAATGAGAACTGTAGAAATCATATTTAGGCCTGTTATCATATTATTATGAAAATAGTAGACATACAGCATACCGCTACTGTATATTTGTGATTTTTAAAATGTATCCGCTTACTGGTTAATCAAATGAATCAGTCTTTTATGTGAAAGTTAATGAGGACAACGAACATTTACAAACTGTGCAGTGTGCAGTGGTGTAAAGAAACATATTACAAACACTCTAATTACTGTAATTGAGTAGTTTTTCCACGGAGATTGTAATTTACTAAGTAGTTTTAAAGACTTTTGGTTTCTCTTTAGAGCAGTTTTAATGCTGTATCTGTACTTTTACTCCACTACTTTACCTCAACCTGCAGTTAATACTTTAATATTTATCGTCTATGGAGATTTGAAAAATCAGACCTGTGATTCCTGTCCAATCAAATCGCACATACAAGGTAAATCGCCTCAATGAACTACCTCAATACATGGGCGATTTATAGTTTGGAACTGTTGGAAGCATTAAAAGTGTCCAAGAAGATGTCCTAAATCTTTACACGCATTGATCCAGAGACTGTTTAGATGCTTGTCACTGATGAGAAGATGACGGATATTTGCTGTATTATGACCAAAATGGCCTTATGGCTCGTTTCCACTGACTGGTACGGTACGGTACGGTTCGGTTTGGTACGGGTCACCTTTATCAAGCTTGCGTTTCCACTAACAAGGGTACCCTTTTGGTGGGCGTGGTGTATGACGGAAAGTTTCAGTCGACGTCATTCTCGCTGTACGGGTCGCTCACATATCATATGAAAAGCACTTCTCACAAAACAGATGCTTCATACACATAAATACTTGTGTAGAAATGTTTATTACTAACCTTTCTATGAACATGAGTTTATATTAAATAAATAAATAAATGAACATGTATAAACACATACAGCCCCTTACAGTCTCCGATATGTTACCAACTACAGAAGAACACACAGCAGACATTTCGTCAGTATTTAGGTTCAAAAACAACACAAAATATAGCCCACAGTCAGTGTAAACCTCTCATCTGTGTCTGTAATCTTCAGCAGCACATGTAGCCTCTGTTAGACAGTAATTCCGTCATTCCCGGTTCATATTAGTCCAAAAGGTGATAATAACAATAATAGTTAATCATGGCATTTTGTTCACGTTTGCTGAAAAATAATGTGCTCCTTTTTTCCGGCTTCTCCTTTGCTTCTTCACGCTTCACTCTCGCGTTAGTCAGTGTCTGACAGGATCAGGTTTCAAAAGCACGTCAATAATCAAGCGCAGGTTATTATCATCAGCTCAAGAAGTTTGTTATTTCAGATATAGACGCGTGGCAAGCGCAAGGAAGAAAGCGAAACCGCTTGCGCCTCAGACTGGCTCGTAAAAAACTACGCGGCACAGGGTAAATCTGCTCTACTCCATGGCTTTATGGCTGTTTATCAGGATGACGACAAGGTTTGTTTAAGCCTGGGTCGACCATGGCTCGTTATTATATGTATAAATAATTCCGCTGTAATTTCTCGGCTGTGCGTGTAAATATGGCGGTTTAAATATGGCGGGTTTTTTGTTTTCATTCTGGCTTGTTGCGTAAGCGAATGACGTATCTCTGTAAACCAATAGCGTTCAGCTGCGCGTGTGGCTCCGCCTTTTGGTACCCTTTCTCGTGTTTGGTACCCTTTCGAAAGGGTGCCGAAAAAGTGGTACGGTACGGTTCGGTTTGGTACGCTTTTTGACAGTGGAAACGGCTATAAAAGCATACCAAGCCAACCGAACCGTACCGTACCACTCAGTGGAAACGGGCCTTTAAACACCCAGCTGGCACATGACGTCAATATGACGTTAGATTGACATTGTACCTCAATGTTATGGGGACGTTTCGTTTATGTTGGCCATGATAACAGTTCATAATATTTTACTAAGATACTAGTATTCAGCTTAAAGTGACACTTAAAGGCTTAACTAGGTTAATTAGACAAGTCATTGTATAACGATGGTTTGTTCTGTTGGACTCAACTAAATTTCTTCATGTTGTCTCAACAAATAGATTAGGTTAAAACCTAATTGTTTTCACAAATATAAGTGGATTGAACACAATTAATCTGCCCCCCAAAAATCTCCAGAATTGTGTTGTTTCAGCTCATTTTAAATAAGTAGTTTGAATAAGCAGCCGAAATCTGTTATTGTGATGATTATTTATACCATCTAGATAGTTCTATTCAACTGAAATGTTAGTTTCCTCATATCTAGGAGTGTAAAGCGGGAGCAGGAACAGACACGTGTGCTGGGGTTTCACAAGAGTTTCCTGCTTCGGTTTGTGCTTGTGATTCAGGATGGCACAAAGGACATGCCACAGAAAGACAGCAGTGACGCTTTTCTCAGAGCAGAGAAATCTTTCTCAGAACGGCAGCTGGACAGGATCTTTTTAAGCTTTTTTTTTTTACCAGACCTCGCAGCGCACAAACTACACAAGATGTCGGGATTTTCAATGTAACATCAACAACCTACAGATGCCTTTTAAAGACATTAATGTATGTATCATGTTTACGCTTATATCTTTCATTCACATAAACAGTAATTCATTTATGGATATATTTAACAATTATACACTGTAAAACCCAACAGTCAACTTTATCAAATTAAATGAGTTTAGGTAACTCAAAATTGACTGAAAGTTAATTCTACTAATTTGAAAAGAGTTTTGAACTCGGTGGTGAAGGTAATGGGTTAATCAAATACATCATCACTTCAACTTAAATGGAGTAAGTTCACAGTACTCATATAGATTAGTTTTGTAACTCAAATGGTTTGGTGCAATCTGTTTCCTCAAACGGTTTGAGTTGCCTTAACTTATTAGGTTTTATAGTTGGTTTGAGTTCTCTTCATTTATTGGGTTTTACTGTGCTCAAATTGCTTCGTTTACTCAAGTGGATTAAGTTCACAGAACTCATTAGGATTCTTATTAAACTTAAAAGGTTTGTTGCAATCGGTTTCCTCAAACAGTTTGAATTACCTTAACTTTTTGGGTTTTACAGTGTATAACTTAAAAAAAAAAATCTGATTAACTTATTAAAATAAGTAAAGCAACATAAAAATATTCGTTGTCTTGACTTTTTGTCATTGCATTTTTTTACAGTGCACTTTATTAAAAAAAGTTGGGTTCCACATTTAATCATTTTTACAAATTTAAATGAATTGAACATAAAACAATTAAGTTGTTCCAAAAAAAAACCTCAGGAATTGTGTTGATTCGGCTCTTTTGAATAAGTAATTTGAACAAGCAGCGAAAGTCATTTGAGTGTAATGTACACTGTAAAACCCAAAAAATTAAGGTAACTCAAACTGTTTCAGGAAACTGATTGCAACAAACCATTTAAGTACAAAAACTAATCCTAATGAGTACTGTGAACTTAATTCATTTGAGTAAATGAAGCAATTTGAGCACAGTAAAACCCAATAAATGAAGAGAACTCAAACCAACTGAGTACTGTAAAACCCAATAAGTTAAGGCAACTCAAACTCTTTGAGGAAACCGATTGCAACAAACCATTTGAGTTAAAATAACTAATCTATACGAGTACTGTGAACTTACTCCATTTAAGTAATTAGATATTTAATTAACTCATTACCTTTAACATCGAGTTCAAAACTCTTTTCAAATGCGTAAAATTAACTTTCAGTCAATTTTGAGTTAACTATTTTAAGGCAGCAAGAACTTTTTTACAGTGTATATAATTAATTCACATACAAATATGAGGATTCAGTACATTTAGGTTACACAAATGTACAAAACTGAGTGATATTTATAATTATATACACAAAAAAACATATGAAAAGGGTTTGATTTACTTCACTGTAAACAATCGATTTGTGTTGGGACTACATGAATCAATCAAGTTATCTTATTAGTTTTTACAAATTTAGGTGGATTGAACAAAATTATTAAGTTGTCCCACAAAACACCTCAAGAATTATGTTGATTCAATTCATTATAAATAAGTAGTCAACAAACTTCATTTAACTTTCGTGCAATTAAATAGCAAATGTTATAGTTCAAATACTAAGGATGTGACAAGATCTCATATGGCGAGATCTCGTGAGATTAAATCACGACGAGATTTCTTGTCGAGGTAGAAAATTGTCTCTTGAGTTGTGATGTTATGATGGAGCGTGAGGGTGAATTTAGCACTGAAGATCGGAGGCAGGATCGGATTTCAACTGCAAATCAAGTGCTTTGCACACACCTGGCAACCCAGGGGAGGCTGGCCTCGGGAGCTGCGCGTGTAACTGGGCGGGCGGGTGTGACATAACTGCTTTTTTTTCAGTGGCTAACTCGTTCAACAGAGGTTACAACTGGCTGCAGCCACACACATTAACCATGCTTCATGTCCATGCGATGAAATAGCACTTTAGATATGCTTAAAGTCATAATCGTCGTAAACACAAATGGAATTAAGACGTGGAGTACTTCTTTTTCAGTCGTATTATTGAAGAGCAGAGTAAAGACCGTATTCAAACTATTACCGTCGTGTAGGCTATTAGCAAAATATTTTGCAGCATTTGCATGTCCTTTACTGCATATTCATTAAAATAGAAGTTAAATAACATTAATTAAAAGTTGTTTTAAAAAAAATCACCTAAATAGTTTTGCAATTTGCGATTTTTTTATTTTTTTAATTATTTTTTTCCCTCAGTTGAATAAAAAACTATTTTTATTTATAAATTTCATCATTGAAGATTTCTTAAAAATAGTGAAAATTTCGCCTCGGCTCGTTCTCGTCACCCCAATCTCGTGTTCGTCTCTTCTCGTTGAGTAAGCGTATCGTCACACCTTTCACAAATATCCTAGAGTGTCAAAGTGTAAAGATTTAACGCCTCAGTTAATAAATATTTATGATTTTAAGATACATCCACTGTTGTTAAACTGAATTTGGTAAAACATGTCAGAACGTCTAATTAAACAGGACACGTTTCAATGATGTTTGCAGTTTGTTCAAACTATTTACTTAAAATGAGCCGAATCAACACAATTCTTGGGGTTTTTGGGGACAACTTAATTTTTTTATGTTCCGTCAACTTAAATGTGTAAAAACGATTAAGTTCACTTAATGGATTTGTATGGAACCCAGCTTTTTTTACTGTAAAAAAAAATTTATTAACTGTGAATTATAAGGATTAAAAACATTTAGGTTACGTAAATATACAAAACTATGTGATATTTACAATTGTGAAGATGAAAAGCATATTAAAGCGTTTGATTTACTTCACTGTAACACAATGCTGGGTTCCACACCATCAATTTGTGTAGGCACGACATGAAGGAATTAATTTAATTGAATAGTTTTTACAAATTTAAGTTGATTGAACATAAAACAAAGTTGTTCCCATAAAACTCAAGAATTGTGTCGTTTGAACTCATTTTAAATAAGTAATTTGAGCAAACAGCAAACATCAGTTTTGGAGTGTTTTACAAATAACTTGTGTGCAATTAAATACCAAATGTTATATTTTAAATATACCTAGAGTGTTAAGTGTTAAGATTTAACGTCGCAGTTAATGAATATTTATGATTTTGTGATATATTGACTGTTGTTACACTAAAAACATGTCAAAACATCTTAATAAACAGGACACGTTTCAACAATGTTTGCTGTTTATTCAAACTACTTATTTAAAATGACCTGAAAAAAAAAATTCTTGGGATTTTTTGGGGACAACTTAATTGTTTCATGTTCAATCCACTTAAATTTGCACAAAGGGAAGTTTCATAAACAAGTTTCGAGAGGAACACGTGATATGATCAACTTCAGCTGATCCTCATCACTAATCATTGGCTGGCCTATCGGAGCATTCCAGGACCACTATATATATTCCGGCTAAACTTCATTCCCTATCTCTGTTTTCGGAACCCCCCCCCCCTCCCAACCCCCCTATCCTTACATTATCCCTCTTCCTCTTTGATCGGGCAACACGGTGGCTCAGTGATTAGCACTGTTGCCTCGCAGCAAGAGGGCCACAGGTTCAAGGCCCATTTGAACCAGTTGACACTCCCTGCGGGGAGTTTACATGTTCTCCCCGTGTTTGCGTGGGTTTTCTCCGGGTCCTCCGCATTCGAGAAACACCTGATCTTGTGTATCTCCTAATGCTCATTAACCAGGCGGGAGCCTTGGGCTCATCTATCTCCGAGCTCAGGGTTCTCTCCCGGGACAGCATGCCAAACCTGCTATTATAGTTGAGCATTATCTAAGTGTGAACTCTTGAAACTAATGAGTTAACTTAATTTCTTCATGTTGTTTGATTTGTGTGGAAACCAGCATTTTTCACAGCGTACTAAATAAAATGAAGCTGTATTCCACTTGTATTATTTTGATGCTTGAAAAGTGCCTGTGTTTGACCTATGGATATACAATATGAAAACTAAAATACGTAAAACACATTAGCTGATAGAAACAGAAGGTTTTGTAGACAGCACTTGTAAGTTCTCTGAAATGGTAACACAATTTCCCTTTTTCTTTCAGTCATCATAACCATGGCATCCGTCTGGCTTGAGCTTCTGCTGTGGATGTACATTTATGTTGTGATAAAAGGTAAATAGTATATACTCACAAAAAGTATGTTTGCTGTTTGTTCAAACTAATATAAAATGAGCCGAATCAACATAATTCGTGAGTTTTTTTTAGGGACAACTGAATTCTTTTATGTTCAATCCACTTAAATTTGTAAAAAATAAATAAGTTAAATTAATTCCTTCCTATTGTCACAACACAAATAGATTGTGTGGAATATTTCTACAGTGCATGATTACAAGGTCCTTTACCGTCCTTTTTTCTGTCAAGTTATCTATAAAGAAAGAAAAATATGTTTGCTTTTAATTCATTTTAACTTTATTTTCATACATATGTTGGACTATTTCATTTATTATAGCAGTCATGACAGTTAAAGTCACTCTTTTTTTCTGATGTCGTGCAACAACACACATTTTGAAATAGTTTCATTGGAGGATGTTGTCGGGAACATGTCACGCAATGCTGTCACGAGACCTGGGTAATTGTTTGGTATTATTTTAGCTAAATTGTTATTATTATAGCTCTTTTTTTCCTCTCACTGTGTTGACTTATATGATTATTTTGAATGTATGTGGTTGATAGTGAAATCATTTATTCTTTTTTAAAAAGTAAATAAATGAAATAACAAATACAAATAAAGTTGAAGTCAAAATGTTTTTTAATACATGTTTTCCATGTGTTGTTTAATTGAGTTTTTTTTTGACACATTTCTAAACATAATAGATTTAATAACTCATTTCTAATAACTGATTTCTTTAATCTTCACCATGATGACAGCATATATTACTTTACTAGATATTTTTCAAGAATAAAGTGACATTTAATGGCTTAACTATGGTAATTAGGCAAGTTAGGATATTTAGGCAACAGTAGTTTGTTCTGTAGACAATCAAAAGAAAAAATGTCTTATGAGGGTTATAATATATAAATATATATATATATAGCTAAAGTCAGAATTATTAGCCCCCTGAATTATTAGCCCCCCTGTTTATTTTTTTATGGACCACTTATACTGCAGAAACATTATAACATGTTTCTGCAGTTGTCTTTGAAATGCAACCTCTCTATGTGAAAGATCTGTAATGTTACATATAGTTGAAGTCAAAATTATTAGCCCCCCTGTTTATTTTTCCCCCAATTTCTGTTTAATGGAGAGAAGATTTTTTTCAACACATTTCTAATCATAATAGTTGTAATAACTCATTTCTATTAACTGATTTATTTTATCTTGGCCATGATGACAGTAAATAATATTTGACTAGACGTTTTTCAAGACACTTCTATACAGCTTAAAGTGACATTTAAAGGCTTAACTAGGTTAATTAGGTTAACTAGGCAGGTTAGGGTAATTAGGCAAGTTATTTTATAACGGTGGTTTGTTCTGTAGACTATCGAAAAACAAATTAGCTTAAAGGGGCTAATAATTTTGACCTAAAAAAATGTTGTTGTTTTTTTATTAAAAACTGCTTTTATTCTAGCCGAAATAAAGAAAATAAGACTTTCTCCAGAAGAAAAAATATTATCAGACATACTGTGAAAAATTCCTTGCTCTGTTAAACATCAGAATTAAAGTCCAAAGACCATCGTTATACAATTAAATGTCAGTTTAAGCTGTATAGAAGTGTCTTGAAGAATATCTAGTCAAATGTTATTTACTGTCATCATGGCAAAGATAAAATAAATCAGTTATTAGAAATGAGTTATTAAAACTATTATGTTTAGAAATATGCTGAAAAAAATCTTCTCTCCGTTAAACTGAAATTGGGAAAAAAATAAATAATTCTGACTTCAACTCTATGTAACATTACAGATCTTTCACATAGAGAGGTTGCATTTCAAAGACAACTGCAGAAACATGTTAGAAGTGGTCCATTTGGTCTGTATTATATGCCTCATAATTTTCCTATAAAGAGAAATCGGTCCAGGTTCTTTTGGCTTAATGGATTTTTTTTTTTTTTGTAATTGGGTTAGACCAGTGTTTCCCAACCCTGTTCCTGGAGGCACACCAACAGTACATATTTTGGATGTGTCCGTTATCTGACCCGTTAACTTCAGGTGTTGGAGTCTCTTCTGATGTTATGATAAGTTGATTCAGGTGTGTTTGATTAGGGAGAGCTTGAAAATGTGGACTGTTGGTGTGCCTTCAGGAACAGGGTTGGGAAACGCTGGGTTAGACATTGGGTAAGACTTGGGATTTAGAATAGGATCATACCTTAGGTCAGAGCCAATAGCCTAGTTGTACTGTGAGCTGACCTATAGCACTGACGTGCTCACAGCGACCCGAGTTCGATTCCTGTTTCAAGGTACTTTGCCGATCCTTCCCCTCTCTCTGCTCCCAATGCTTTCCTGTCTGAAATCTCTACTGTCCTATCATAATAAAGGTGAAAAACCCCTAAATATATATATATATAAAAAAACTATTAATAAATCAGTTAACATCTTAATTATAGGCAGGTAATAAACCAACTGTTATTAGTGTGAATTGTGACTTAAACTAATGTGTTACCTTGTACATTTACAGTGACTGGAGCATCATCATGTGGTCAGGTCTACACTCCTACGCCTGTGGTTCTGGCTGGATCTCCGATTTCTGTGTCCTGCTCCGTCGAGGAAAACTGCCCTCTGACCGCAGGAAAAGAGTTTCTCGTGCAGTGGATGATCAACAACCAATTTGTCCCAAGAAATCTCACCTATCAGGAGAGTAACGGGACATACAGTGTGCTCATCCCTCGTCTTCAAGGCACAATCGCAAGCATCGTTTGTCTTGTGTGTGTTCAGGACTGCCAAATTGTGGATGGAGTGGATGTTAAAATTAGAAGTGAGTATGTGCTACTATTGAATTCATATCATAGTCACTTTAAAGCTCCCTGCTGAAAACAAATCTACGCTACAGGTTTTAGCTGGTCAACTGGCATGGTTTTGGACTAGGAAGGATTTTAGCCATTTTCAAGCCTGGAAGATGAGTAGCTCAAACAAATTGGGCTAAAGTTGGTTTTCAATTTTCACATTCAGACTTTCTACTTAATAATGTAATTTCAGAAAAGTAATGTTTGCCAATTCAAAATAGTGAAATCATGTTAGCTGCCAGTGACTATCAAAGTACAACATAAGGAAAAATGCTACACACATGCGGGCATTTCTTCTTTCTTTCTTTTTACTGAACTAGTCTGCAGTAACGAAAACAAGAGACTCATTAGAAAAAAAGTAACTCAGGCTTATACAAAGAGTTGCCAACACAAAATACATACATTCCTGATATGTGAGTCCCACCTCACACTCAATACACTACGATTACTATGATATAAATACAGCACTACAACATACAAAAGAGAGAGAGGTCTAGAGAGGTGATTTATAATGATCTTGTGGATGGACAAGTCTTTGCTCTGCTCAGTATAACAAGCCGATGGCCGCTGACACGTTGTATGTCAAAAATTATAAATATTTTAAGGCACTATCCTTATAAATAAACTGCATAGTTGTAATCTAATCAATAACATTCTCGCCTAAAAAGCCTCAAAATGTTGTCCAACAGCTGAAATATTTGTCAAACTGTAGGGAGTTTATTGATCTGATGTCACTCTTTGTGGTTGGAGTAATACAGAAGGCTGAGGAGGCTGTAGTTTTGTTATTGCAGAATATTGCACGGCAATCAGCCAATCAGATTGGAGAACCAGACAGAACTGTTGCATATATATATATATATATATATATATATATATATATATATATATATATATATATATATATATATATATATATATATACATACATATATATATATATATATATATATACATACATATATATATATATATATGTATGTATATATATATATGTATGTATATATATATATATATATGTATGTATATATATATATGTTATATATATATATATATATATATATATATATACATACATATATATATATATATATGTATGTATATATATATATATATATATATATATATATATATATATATATATATATATATATATATATATATATATATATATATATATATATATATATATACATATACATACATACATATATATATATATATATATATATATATATATACATACATACATACATATATATATATATATATATATACATACATACATACATATATATATATATATATATATATATATATATATATATATATATATATATATATATATATATATACATACATATATATATATATATATATATACATACATATATATATATATATATATATATATATATATATATATATATATATATATATATATACATATATATATACATATATATATATATATATATATATATACATATATATATACATATATATATATATATATATATATACATATATATATATACATATATATATACATATATATATATATATATATATATATATATATATATACATATATATATATATATATATATATACATATATATATATACATATATATATATATATATATATATATATATATATATATATACATATATATATATATATACATATATATATATATACATATATATACATATATACATATATATATATATATATATATATATATACATATATATATATATATATATATATACATATATATATATATATATATATATACATATATATATATATATATATATACATATATATATATATATATATATATATATATATATATATATATATATATATATATATATATATATATATATATACATATATATATATATATATATATGTATATATATGTATATATATATATATATATATATATATATATAAATATATATATACATATACACACACACACTTAAAGTTAGTTCCACAAATATTTGGACATTGACACAATTCTAACATGTATTTTAATTTGAGTGTATTTACATCCAAATCAGGTGAATGCCGTAGGAATTATAACTGTTTGCATTTGTGCCTCCTACTTGTTAAGGGTCCAAAAGTGATTGGACAGAATAATAATCATAAATCAAACTTTTCAATACTTCCAAATTCTTTGCAGTCAATTACAGCCTGAAGTCTGGAACGCATAGACATCACCAGACGCTGGGTTTCATCCCTGGTGATGCTCTACCAGGCCTCTACTGCAACTTTCTTAAGTTCCTGCTTGTTCTTGAGGCATTTTCCCTTCAGTTTTGTCTTCAGCAAGTAAAATGTAAGCTCAATCAGATTCAAATCAGGTGATTCACTTGGCCATTGCATAACATTCCACTTCTTTCCCTTCAAAAACTCTTTTGCAGTGTGCTTTTGGTCATTTTCCATCTGCACAGGAAGCACCGTCCAATGAGTTCTAAAGTATTTGGCTGAATATGAGCAGAAAATATTGCCTGAAACACTTCAGAATTCACCCTGCTGCTTATGCAGCAGTCACATCATCAATAAATACAAGAGAATTCTTTGGTCATCCTCCACAGTTGTTTCTGTGGTCTTCCAGGTCTTTTGGTGTTGCTGGGTTCACTGCTGTGTTTCTTTTTAAGAATGCTCCAAACAGTTGTTTTGTCCACGCCTGATGTTTCTGCTATCTCTCTGATGGGTTTGTTTTGTTTCTTCAGCTTAATGATGGCTTACTTGACTGATAGCCACAGCTCTTTGGATCTCATCTTGAGAGTTGACAGTAACGTATTCCAAATGCAAATAGCACACTTGAAATGAACTCTGGATCTTTAATCTGCTCATTGTAATTGGGATAATGAGGGAATAACACACACCTGGCCATGTAACAGCTTAGAAGCCAATTGTCCAATTACTTTTGGACCCTTAACAAGTAGGAGGCACATATGCAAACTGTTGTAATTCCTACACTGTTCAAGGTGTAAATACTCTCAAATTAAAGCTGACAGTCTGCAGTTAAGGCACATCTTGTTCGTTTCAATTATAATCCATTGTGCTGGTGTATAGAGCGACAAAATGTTAGAAATGTGTTGATGTCCAAATATTTATGGAACTGGACGGATGGATGGATGGATGGATAGACAGACAGAAAGACAGAAAAATTGACACTTACAACTGGTGTTATGATTCAGGGTAACATGTAAATCCAATACACTCCAATTTTTTTGCAATTCTTTTAAGAAAATTCCTGTAATTTTGATTGTAAAACATTCAGATTTTGCCTTTGTCTTTACAGATCTGCCAGTTCCTCAAAACCTGAGCTGTGCTTTGACTTTAGTGAAAATGCCCAGCCTCCGGTGTGACTGGAATCCTGGTCAGGAAATAGCAAATCTTCCCACTGACTATACGCTGCACATATTTAGGTATGCGTAATTATTTATTTGATCTTTATTACTTCCTAAGGAAATAGATAGCTCACGCAAAAAAACTTCATTTACTCACAGCCAATTCTAAACTTTTATGAATCGCTTTTATTCCTGTTAAACACAAAATAAAATATAATATCAGAAAAATGCAGCTACTGACATCCATAAGAGGAACAAGAAATGGATGTCAATTGCTGTTCTTATGTAAGCCTTCCTTTGATTTTAACAGAAGAAAGAAACTGAAATTAAGTAAATGATGACAGAATTAATTTTTTTTGGAGCAAACTATCCCTTTAAAGGTCAACTATTATGCAAAAATCACTTTTATTCAGGTTTTAAACAAAGTTGTATGGCGGCAGTGTGTAAATATAACCAGCTCCTAATGGTAAAAATGAATTAATTCTATTGTTTATAATCACGCTTTATAAAAACAGTCTGCAGAAACACTTTGATTGACATTCTACCTTTGTACGTGTCATCAGAGGGGGGAAGCCCCGCCCACTAGTGACTATCTCTCCCTCATTAGCATAGGACGTTAGTCTTGTTTTTGAATCTGCCACTATGCTGACACACAGGCAATTGTGGCTTTTGAAAAGAGCTCAATCTCATTTGAATTTAAAGTGACAGTCACCAAAAAGCCACAATTAGGATCAAAGTCTAAAAGGGTCTGTTTCAAAGGGTTATAAACATTTATGTGGTAGTGTGAGCTGAAACTTTACACACACACACTCTACATCAGAGACTTATTTTACATCTTGTTACAAGAGGCATAATAGGTCCCCTTTAAGGAGTTTTTGCATGACAATCAAGCACATCTTCCCTAACAAATTTCCTTTACCACTGAACAAAGATGTTTCGAGTTTCTTTGTTTTGGTTTAAATAGTGATTCTCAAATGATGATGATGAAGATTATGATTAGTAGTAGTAGTAGTTCAAGTCAATTCAGTTCATCTTGACTTCTATAGCTCTTTCACAATGTAGGTTGTGTCAAAGCAGCTTAACAGAGAAGTTTTAGAGAATTGAAACTGTGTCAGTCCAGTTTTCAGAGTTGAAGTTCAGTTCAGTGTGGTTTAATTTTCACTGCTGAGAGTCACTGAAAAGCAAATTCATCGATGCGCAGTGCTACAAGTACCAAACCAAGCGAGTCAGTGGCGACAGTAGCGAGGAACAAACGTCCCCAATTGACGAAAGTGAAGGGAAAAAAAACTTGAGAGAAAGCAGGCTCAATTGGGGACGACCATTTCTCCTCTGGCCAAACTTCCAATGCAGACCTGCAGTCTAGGCGCTGGAGAAGCTGGACGTCCATCGTGGAGAGGCTGCAGGTGTGAGTAGATCACCGACGGGTGTTCAAGCTGGCCCACGGGATCAACACGGAGACTCGTCTTTCACTGGGGTCTTTTCAGTCTCATGCTCTCCACTCCTCCATGACCGCCACAGCATCTGCTCAGGATACAGCCTGGTCCAGGATTAGGGGTACCTTGGCATCATTTCCTCACAGGTCTTGGATCGCATCATTGGCGCTGCATAATCTCTAAAGGCCTCAAGATGAGTATCCCCAGGAGGAAATAGAGAATAATGAAAATAATTAGCGTAGTGGCTGTTCATAATGTATTTAAACGGGATGCAAAAATGGAGTGCTATAAATGAAAATAGTAGTTATATGAACAACATAGACACAAATATATGGTTCCGCGGGAAGCATTCGGTTATTTTTCTGAGCTGGAGATTTCTGTGACAGCAGCGAATGTCTTCGCGAACACAACCTCTGATCCTCTGAACACAGGTAAACAGGTCATTTAACTGATGAAACTTTAAATGTGAGCTAATAAATATATGAGTTTCACTACTGTATACACTTACCGGCCACTTTATTAGGTACACCTTACTAGTACCGGGTTGAACCCCATTTTGCCTTCAGAACTGCCTTAATCCTTCATGGCATAGATTCAACAAGGTACTGGAAATATTCCTCAGAGATTCCCCAGGTGGAAATAGAGAATAAAGAAAAATAATTAGCGTGGCGGCTGTTCATAATGTATTTAAACGGAATGCAAAAATGGAGTGCTATAAATGAAAATAAAAGCTATATGAACAACATAGAAACAAACATGTAAAGCAAATGAGTGTTTCTAACAAAATGTCTGGTGCATTAAGACAGGAGGAGTCTGTCCTACAGTAGTGTAGTAGTAGTTCCCAGCAACATTCTCAGACTGAACCGTGGAATATGTGTACATTTTAGCACATAACATTATTAAAATAATGTTTTTGGAAATTTCTTGCACCATAAATGTTCACATTCTTGGAACATCTTTAGGATATTAGTTGTTCATAATGAATGTTCTCGGTCATTCATTTTCTCTTCGGCTTAGTCCTTTCACCAATTAGGGGTCGCCACAGCGGAATGAACTGCCAACTTATCCAACATATGTTTTACATAGCAGATGCCCTTATTGCCACACCCCAACACTGAGAAACACCCATACACGCTTGCGTTCACACACATACACTACGGCCTATTTAGCTTATTTAATTCACCTGTACTCACATGACTGGACTTGTGAGGGAAACCGGAGCACCCGGAGGAAACCCACGCCAACACGGGGAGAACATGCAAACTCCACACAGAAATGCCAACTGGCCCAGCCGGGGTTCAAACAAGCGACCTTCATGCTGTGAGGCGATTGTGCTACCCACTGCGCCACCATGACACCCTGCAGTAGAAATTAGTATTATTTTAATTGTCATGAAAATAATGTATCAGCATGAGTGAGCGAGCAAAAAATCATTCTCTCATGTTTTTGAGGGTTAAAGAGGGATTGACATTTGTTGTTTAGAGCAGTGCTTCTCAACCACATTCCTGGTGGACCACGAGCTCTGCGGATTTTCCTCGTCTCCTTAACCAAACACACCTGATTCAGATCTTCAGCTCAGACTGAAAGATCTGTAATGGGTGTGAAAGTAGAAGGAGATATCTATAAAATGCAGTGATGGTGGTTCTGCAGGAACATGGTTGAGAAACACTGATTTATGGTAAATTAAACTTGATTGCTGATATAAATACTGTATATTTTATTCATTTGATTTTTCCAGGGCCAAGTCACAAAAGATTTATGCGATCCCACATGGGCAGCACTTCTTTGTGGTTCCACGGGAAGCATTCGGTTATTTTTCTGAGCTGGAGATTTCTGTGACAGCAGCGAATGTCTTGGCGAACACAACCTCTGATCCTCTGAACTTCATCCCTTTGAACACAGGTAAACAGGTCATTTAACTGATGAAACTTTAAATGTGAGCTGATAATTGTAAGAGTTTCACTACTGTATACACTTACCGGCCACTTTATTAGGTACACCTTACCCCATTTTGCCTTCAGAACTGCCTTAATTCTTCATAGTATAGATTCAACAACGTACTGAAAATATTCCTCGGAGATTTTGCTCCATAGCGACATGATAGCATCATGTTGTAACGAGAGGTATCGTTATTTTGACAGAAATAGAGCGAAACAGATATTTGTCGTTCTTGTTGGTTTAATGCAAACTTGCCAAAGGTGAAATGCTCATTATGTCCTCAAGAGGGGGCTAGATCAATATGTTACAATCAGCGAGCGCACATAGGGGTTTAGGGGGATTGACCCCCTAGTTAATTCTTGATCCCGCTGAAGGACGTCAAAACAACATGTATGAGACTCAGCCCTCTAAATAGTGAGAAATAGTTTGCTCTTATCTGCATCTCAAATACTAACATCACTAATTAAAATAATAGATAATACAAATATACATTTGACCACCCCATAATGGATTATACCATAGTGAATGCATAATCGCGCCAATCAATCTACGTCTGACATAGATAGGTAAGTGTTCACAAAACACATTTTTTTACATATTTGTTATGTTCATTATGATTTATAGATTTTATTACAAGTAAACTTTATAATACACTATCAAACAGAGCAGAACTATTTAAGTTTGAGTGATCCTGACATTTTTCAGATGACAGTTCAAATTAATATACAGTAACGTTAATCAATGGATTTGAATTATGGCTTTACTATGCTATCTGACAGTGTGGTAGACATTTTCTTCATCAAGTATCATTATGGAAAGTATCATTATGGTCAAGCTTTTAAAACCCTTAAAATGTTCTTTTATGCTATTCCTAAGGTGTATGCAAGTTTTTTTAATGTATTTTAATGTGTTGTAAAGAAATCTGTTTTTGAAACTAATGAAGAGAGCAGAAGTCAATGATTTATTAACTATTTAACTTGACATGTATACTGTTCCACAACATTATAAATGATTCTTAAAATAAAATGTGTTCAATAGGGAAAAAGTTTTTTTTTACCTGGACATTTAAAAGGGACTTATTTTAGAGCAGAAATCACAAAACCGTGATACCGTGACATTTTTATCTAAGGTTATCTTACTGTCAGAAACTTATACCAGTCCGTGCCTATTTGTCGGTTGTTGCTAGATCGGATACGTTTGTGGCCGGAAGTTAACGAGAATTATTTCTATTATTTATTAAATTTCCCAGTTATTGTATTTTATTAACGTCTACCCCCACCCCAACCCTAAACCCAACCATCACAGTAATGAAAAAACAGTTGTAGCGAGTATTATTTCTGTTATCTATTAAATTACCCAATAAATTGTATTTTTTAACGCCTACTCCCACCCCAACCCTAAACCCGTCACAGCATGGTAAAAATATTAATTATAGTTATACAGTGTCATAAAAAATGCTGCTATATTAATGTGCATATCGCACTTCCAACCGGCCGCATATCCGATCTAGACTTTACCCTATTTGTCCTACATTTTGTAGCTTATATGAACACATACAGACCCTTACAGTCTCCGATATACACACAACATACATTTAGTCCATATTTGGGTTCAACAGGGTTCATACACATTTTTAATGGACACTTTTCAGGACTTTCAAGTAAATTTTCATGACCTAATGTTTCATGTAATGTCTATGTATACGTGGTAAATAATAAAAAAATCAATGCACCTTCATTACAGCATATCATAAAACATGCGACAATCTATTTAATTTAAATTTATCTTTATATCTATCTAAAGTTTATTTAGATAACGCTCACACAGCACTAATAATGTGAGAGCATGTGTTTGGCCATGGACAGAAAAGAATCAAAGACAACTAACCCATATTTAAGTATACAGATATTTGTTAAACTAATTTCCAGGATTTTTCCTAAACTTTTCCAGGCTTGGAAAATGCCACTTTTACAGCTTTTTCATGACCGTATGAACCCTGGTTCAAAACCAACACGCAACATATAGCCCAGTCAGTGTAAACCCCTGATCTGTATCTTTAATCTTCACCTCAGCACATGTAACCTCTGTTAGAAAGTAATTCCGTCATTCCGAGTTCATAATAATCCAAAAGGCGACGATAATAATTAATAATTGGCAGTTTGTTCATGTTTTAGGTTGCTAAAAGAATCATTTGCTCCTTTGTTTTGTCGGGCTTCTCCTTTGTTTTTTCGTGCTTCACTCTCGCGTTTGTCAGTTCCGAAAGGATCGGGTGTCAGAAGCACTTCAATAATCACGCGCATGTTATTATCATCAGCTCAAGAAGATTGTTATTTCAAATATAGACGCACAGCGAGCGCAAACGAGAAAGCGAAACCACTCGCGCTTTAGACAACCTTGTAAACAACTACAGAGCACAGTGTAGTGCTGCTCTTTTTGGCTTTGTGGCTGCTCATCAAGACGACGACAAGGTTTGTTTAAGCTTGGGTCGACCAGGGTTCATTATTATATGTATATATTATTACAGTGTAATGTCTCGGCTGTGTTTTTAAAAATGACGGTTGCTTTGTTTTCATTGTCCTGCGTTTTTAGCGTTCAGTTGAGCGTCTTGCTCCACCTTTTGGTACCCTTTTGTTTTGCAAGGTACCCTTTCGAAAGGGTACCCAAAAGTGGTACGATACAGTTTGCTTTTAGATACCTTTTGACAGTGGAAACAGCCATAAAAGCATACCGAACTGTACCACTCAGTGAGAACGGGCCATTACTGCAAACTTGGCAAAAGTGAAATGCATATTGTGTCCTCAAGAGGGAGCTAGATCTACGTTACAATTACAATACAATTTTGGTGTGTTGCATTATATTTTAGCCTATTTTATGAGTGAGTATTATAGATTCTACACTACCCTGTCACAATCCTGCATCAGTTAATTAAAAAAATATATTGATCTTGTCTAAATTGAATAATTAGCTATGAGAGTGGTTATAAAAAGCCAAAAATGACCCCAAAAAAAGATGGTGAGTGTTAATTACTGTATTTTATTTCAGCGAGGTTTGATCCTCCAAATATTACCAGGATTGAAGCTCACAGGTATGGCTGTTTAAAATACAGCTGGAGTCTTTCAGAGGCTCAGAAATGGCTGCAGTTGACCTTCATTGTGCAGTTAAGATTGAAAACCGTGAACAACCAGCCAAACAAAGACCTGGTGAGTCAAAGCTTAACACAATGATACAATTTTTCCAAAAGGTGATACTGTAAGTTATCCAAAAGGTGTCTAAAATGTTTTTATTCTGCTTTAGGTTTATACCTCCAGGCAACAACAGATAAATACGATTGAAGTGTGTGGCCTCCTCCATTGGACAGATTACAGAAGCACAATGAGAGTGAAATATTGTGCAACTAGTGAATGGAGTAAATGGAGCGACCTGAAAACTGCTACAACACTTAAGATGGGTAAGGAATATTTTCAGTACGGCTCCCACATGGGCGATTGTAGAATTTAATATCTCCAATATATTTTAACGAATAAACGAAAAATTTAGTTTTCATAGACAAGATGTATGATAAGGCTTTGGTGTCTCCAGGATGTGTCTGTAAAGTTTCAGCTCAAAATACCCATCAGATTATTTATTAACGCTGCAGAAACACGTTGATTGACATTCTCCCTTAGTATTGTGTCATTAGAGGGGGAAGCCCCGCCCACTAGTAACCATCTCTCCCTCATTAGCATTAGACAGTCTTGTTTTTGAATCTGCCACTACACACAGGCATTTGTAGCTCCATCCTTATCTGAAAACAGCACAATCTCATTTGAATTTAAAGCGACAGTCACCAAAATGGCACAATTAGGATTAACGCCTAAAAGAGTCAGTTTCAGAGAGTTATGAAACATTATTTGTGTGGTATTTCGAGTTGAAACTTCACACGCACACTCTAGGGGCATCTAAAACCCTAACCTGATTTCACCAAGTAGGACATACAGGAACAACATTCCAATCAGCCAATCAGAATCAAGGGAAAGGTTTATGTTAAGTTTTAAGCTTATGGTTAGGTTTATGCACTTCTACATGATTGTTATCCATCTATTATTCCCCTCTGATTTTGGGGATAATTTACTGTTACGGTTGGGTTTAGCGGTAGGGAATAGGTATGGATTACATTTTCCAACAAAAATGATGTTCCAGGACCAACAGAGATGTTAATCCAGGATGGCATCGTACTTGGCAAAATCATAACGCTCTTGTAAAAAGGGGCATAATAGTAGTAGTGATGTTGAAATGAAGCTTTCTGATCTAGTGAACCGCTCAACTCAATTGTATCAGAAAAATGTTCCTCACTCGAAGCTTTCCAAATCAGAGTTCAATGAGGACCCCTGCTGGTTAAAGTGTGGGAAAGCACTGTGTTGCAAGAATATTACAAGCGACCAACTCATTCATGTTGTAATACAACAATTATATAAACAAATCACCCAATTACTGTCATTTTTACATATAAGGTATGTTACATTACACCTTACCACTCTACATCCACCCACTTGTTTCGAGCGGTGATTGAACCGGCGATTCCTGCATGGGAGGCAAAGGCTCTAAAGGCTGATGCGTATGGTCCGCTTAAGGTTGCTTAAGCCTGGTTTATACTTCTGCGTCGAGTGATCGGCATGACCCACGCCACATACATTACGTGTTGCCGTGCATTTATAGTTCTGCGTGCTGTTTGTGTTGCTCTGCAATAACACTTCTGAAACACTAGCTGGCAGTGAAGTTTTATGTTCCTCTGTGTCTAGTTTCTTCGCTGTTTTTTGTTTTGTTTTTTCAGAACGCTACCGTAATGTAGATGTAGCTAAAACTTGCTTATTTTGAGGCGGGAACCGGCGGACGTGCAACAACTTAAATCATATGGTAAACACAATTCAAAACTTTCCATCTGGAGCTCCTTCATGGGACTCGACACTTGTAAACACTCGCTTGGCAGCGCTACCAAGCCGACCAATCACAGAGCTTGCGCTATGCGTCATTGTGACGTGTAGTTAAATTTTTGCATCCTTGATGCAGAAGTATTAATCAGCCTTTAGCCCTCGTGATGGCTGACATCAACACTGACACGCACCTCTCATAAAATGTAAATACACGTCGCAATGACGCATAGCGCAAGCTCTGTGATTGTTCGCCTTGGTAGCTGTGCCGAGTGTGGGTGGCACTGAGATCCGTGAGCCCGATGGAGCGAGTGTTTACAAGTGTCGAGTCCCGCGAAGGAGCTCCAGATGGAAACTTTTGTTTTGTGTTTACCTCATGAATAAAGTTGTTGCACATCCGCCAGTTCCTGCCTCTGAATGAGCGAGTTTTAGCTACTTACAGCGTTCAGAAAAAAACAAAAATACCCGCGAAGAAACTCGACACAGAGGAACATATAAATCTGGTTTTCTTTAAAAATAGTTGTAAATAATACACTTATTCACTTTAAAATGGGTCAAAAGCTTTTTACTATAAATTACTATTGCATTTTAGTTGAATTACTGGTGCGCGGGACCAGTGCAGTGCTTTAAAAGAGTAGAATTGGATGTAATCGACACCTAATCTCTCGCTATTCACTTTACTGACCCAAGAGGGTGTTTAAAACTTTGAATAAAAGTTCGAAGCAGTTACATGGGTATAAGTGAAAATGAAGCTTCAGACATCACTCATCACATGATTATGGCAAAACGAATCAAGCTCCAGTACACTGCTTCACTGCGAGATGTATCATTTTTTTGATACATGTTTCGAAGCCTCAGTGCCCACGTCACATCATTACATAATAGGTCCCCTTTAATTTTGGTGAATTTATATACAGATTTTTTCATACTAAATAATAGCAGGAAAAAAAAGTTGAACTTTTTTCACAACCTTCTTAACTCAGATCTAGTTGTTCTGTATTTCAGCTCCAGCAGGCCGTCTGGACACTTGGCTTAAAGTGAACAATCAGACCGCACAACTCTACTGGAAGGTGAGAGTCCTGACCAAAACAATCTCACAGCAATTTCTAATATTGTGATTTAGTCGCTAATTTGTGTTCATTTGTACAATCTGATTCATTTAATTTGCTCATCCTCCAAAGAGACCTAGGGTTAGGATTTGGGGGTATGCCTCCTTTTAAAAACTGTAAATTTAATTTCATTTCATTTCATTTCATTTCATTTCATTTCATTTCATTTAATAAAAAATTGACAGGACAGAATATTGTGGCACAATTCCCCGAAAACAATATTTGACTAATAAAAATACAAATTTTAAAATGATAAACAAACAGGGTAAAAACAATAATTATAAAACATCAAACACTTTAAATTATAAGTTATCTATACAACAATTTTAGAGCACGAGTTCATGACGTTGGTTTTACTCCTTGGTACAGCCAATGTCTTATGTCACTGAAGAAATTAGGATGACACTGGAGCATTAGGCAGGAAACAATGCAGTGCTGATAAACTTGTCAATGAGTACTTCACTGAGAGTTCTTATGGTAGCGTCCTCACACCTTTCGCTCAGGGTTGGAAAAGTCGGAATACCTATTATGCAACAGCATTGCTTTTGGATCTTCTCTTAACTCCTCAGAGAGACTTTTGGGTAGTCCGTCCCAGACTGGTCAGGCATACTCAAGAACTGGCCGTATAAAAGTCAAGTACACTTGCATTAGAACATCACAAGGAACACCTGCTTTTTTGGCTTTGCAAAGATAGTATACACTCACCAGCCGCTTTATTAGGTACACCTTCTGCTCATCAACACAAATGTCTAATCAGCTAATCACATGGCAACAACTCAATGCATTTAGACATGTAGACATGGTCAAGATGATCTGCTGCAGTTCAAACCGAGCATCAGAATGGGGAAGAAAGGGGATTTAAGTGACTTTGAAGGTGGCATGGTTGTTGGTGCCAGACAGGCTGGTCTGAGTATTTCAGAAACTGCTGATCTACTGGGATTTTCACGCACAACCATCTCTAGGGTTTACAGAGAATGGTCCGGAAAAGACAAAATATCCAGTGAGCGGCAGTTCTGTGGGCGCAAATGCCTTGTTAATGCCAGAGGTCAGAGGAGAATGGCCAGACTGGTTCCAGCTGATAGAAAGGCAACAGTAACTCAAATAACCACTCGTTACAACCGAGGTCTGCAGAAGAGCGTCTCTGAACGCACAACACGTCCAACCTTGAGACGGATAGGCTACAGCAGCAGAAGACCACAGCAATACTAGTAAGGTGTGCCTAATAAAGTGGCCAGTGAGGGTATTCTGTGATGCACCTTCGAAGTCATCTACTTAACATGGGTGTCTTATGAAAGATCAGAGGATATTTGCGCACCCAGCAATTTAAAGATGGAAATTTTCACTTCAATGAACTTACGATTGAATTTGTACGAATTAGTCACTTTTCTGACAATACGTAAAATAGATGCATATCCTCATAAAATCATGCAGTCTCGAGACAATTAATCCACCGCTGAAGTGTTTTAAAATGACATGTGAAACTCTTTTAACTTCTCTTTCGTCTCATTTCAGCCCTCACAGCAGTTCCGTGCCAATGGCCAGAATTTATCATACAGCGTGGAATCAAAGGAGACTAAAAAGAGACTGTGTGTTACAGCGGAAACCTACTGCTATTTCAATCTCACCAAGTGGGATAAAAAGATCTCCCTGAGAGCCAGGAATGAAGTGGGAAGCTCCGATCATAATGAAGTACCAGTAGCAGTGCACAGGAACAAAGGTATTACATTCTAATTGAGATGCTCAGAATTATGGCGTTTCTGATTGCAGACGTGGTTGTTTGCTGACCTCTTGTTGTCTTGTTTTAGACTTGGAGTCTGTGTCTAACTTCAGCGTTCATCCTCAGTCCAACACGTCTCTGGATGTGATCTGGAAAAGCCCAGCGTTCTCCAATGTCACTTCATATGTGCTGGAGTGGAGATCTCTGTGCGGGACCACAGCAGCTCCACTGTCCTTTACGCTGATTCACAAAAACAAGAGCAATACCACACTCACAGGTATTCATTGTGACTTTTCATTCAGTATCTTTATTCTGTTTACACTAGACATTATTATTATTTCTACGGTGGCCGAGAGAGCTTAACATAGTGCAGTTTATCAAAACACAAACATCACTTACAAAATTATATAATTACAAAACGCCAGTAAATTAAGAAAAGATCTTCATCGGTTTGACAGTATACGTGTTACAAATCCTCACGACGCTAACAAGTTAAAGAGCCCATATTATACATGAAATAGGGTCATATTTAGGTTGTAAGGGTCTCCAACAACAGTCTAATATGCATGCAAGGTCAATAAAACACTTTGATGGTCTTATAATCTGCATTTATTTTTACCTAATTATCCCAGCGACTCCCATATGAATCGTTCAGCGATTCATTTGTTCCCAACCCCCTCCTCAGCGCGAAGCTAATATGCGCTGATTGGACCGATGACAGCCTGCTGCGATTGGTCGACAGTGACAGGCTTCAGCGCGAGACAGAGTGAAATGCCCAGCTGGTAATCAACTATATAAAAGTAGTCACAGTGCACACGCGCTTCATAGTGTAAGGCTTTTTTCACACACACACACACACACACACACACACACACACACACACACACACACACACACACACACACACACACACACAACCCTCCTCAGAAGAACTGGGGAGATCGACGCGAGTCTCCTGTCTCCTAGCTTCCGATGGCCATAGCAACGACAAACGGCAGTGGAACGCGAGCTCACAAAAGCCTTTAACGTTAAATCCGTAAACAAAGCGGCACGCGTCGCGTTTTTAACGTGGCTTACATGCGATAAGAGATTATAAAGAGTAACTGCGTGTACTGTACCAGGTTAACAAGTAACAAAACACAATAAATACATAATTTGCAAGCTAGAGTAAACGAGGCAACAATTTTAATCGCACTTACTTACACTAGTGAATAAACCTCAACCACTGACTCTTCACAGTTCACAACTCATCTTTGGGTAGAGACTGTCAATATTATCCATCTGAGCACAGCGTGACTTCATTCGACCGGCGGCGTCTGTGTGTGTGTGTCTAGTGTTTTTTCTGTGTTAGTGGGCGGGGCCGCAGGTTTCAAATCTCCCTGGTTTGCGCGCGTAACTACTGGCGAGGCTTGTGTTTCGTGGCTGCGTCATCGCGAAACACCTTATTGACTCGTTATCAAGACGACTCGTTTGAAGCACTATGAGTCGACTCTTTTATAGATGAATCAATAATTTTAAACACTGTACACTTACAGATTTAAGCCTTAGCTGGATATTTCACTTCACTTAGAGCTGTGTTACACACTACATGGAAGGGCATTTTCAAAAACCCATAATATGGGCTCTTTAAGTAAACATGCTGCAATTTCTCACAACACATACTAAAAGCATGGAACACAATAGAAATGTTTCAAAGGGACCCAAAAACATGACGGACAAGTTGGGATTTGCTTATTGTGCCGTGACTAGTGTTATCACAATACTGGAATTCGTTAGAAATCGGTACTGAAATTTCTAAACGTCCATTAGCCGCTAACACTGAAAGGTGAGTTTTTTTGTTTATTTTAAAGGGGTGGTGCAGAATGTAATTTTAAGGCTTGGTTGTGTTTATAAGATGCAAAGCAATGTGTGCTACAATGTGTATACATACAGTGTTTCCTCTAGGATTTTTCCAGCTGTGGCGGCAGGCGTTTTTTTACATAAATCTACTAACTACATGTGGCGTTTAACCTTAAAGGGCCCATAGTTTACCTCTTTTTTATGATTTAATATTAATATTATGGTTCTTCTGAATGTGCCAGTTTAGGTTCAGTTTAAAACACAATTCAGATTGTTTTATTATAATGTGTTAAAAAGTGTCATGTTGGGGGCGTGTCCACAGTTCTCTGATTTATGGGTGTGTTGCTTCACATGTAAATTAGTTTCGGCTTCCCGCCAATGTAACAAGGGGGCGGGGCCATAAGCTCACCCGCTCTGCGTTTGCAACAGAGTCTGACAGGCAGACTGCGAGAAGGAGCTGGAGTAAGAGGATCACCATTCAGTCGTACATGTACGACTCTGACACAGACCAAGCAGAGAGTACAAAATCATTTGTGTCTTTGTACAGTTTTACAGCCAACTGTGTTCTAGTTTCAAGTGCCGAGCTTGTACACAGAAACTAATAACCACGCACACTGAATTAACTTTGACTGAGGCACCGGATGCGCCGCTCAGCACACCAGACACTCCCTGTGGCGCACCAGAAACATGAAGTGTCCCGAATCGTCGCGCCACGCATTTTTCAATTCTAAACATAGGTCGTCGACTTGAGTGTACCCTGATAGAAACCTATGTTTAGAATTCTAAAACGCATGCTAGTTAAGATCACAGGGAGCTTCTGGGATCGCGAGAAATGCAAACGGCTGAAGTATAAGGTAGACTCAATGAGAAGTACACATGTTTGCAAACCTACCTAAAGATACAACCAATAATTCCGATTAGAGCGATAATGTGGAGAATATTGATCTTGTGTTGAGCCCAATGAGCCTTGCATCTAAAAATAGAGCTAGCGTGTTCCTTTAGTGATATCGCTTCGACTCACGCTGAAAATGGCGGACGTGAATCAACAAACTGAGGATATGATGACGCGCCTGTCAATCAATATTGGTGGGCGGGGGGACCGCACTCCTACGTAAAGTTGCGGTCGGTTTGAAAACCGCTCCAATTGGTCCACCGTTTTTTATGTTGTTAAATTGAAAAAAAAAGCACTGGGTGTGCTTATATCACCCCAATATGACGGTCTATACACCATACATGAACATATGTCTGTCTAAACAGCTTGAAAAGTAGATTTTTTTACCATAGGTGCCCTTTAAAGGGTTAAACAAATGACGCACAGCACTACTACGGTTAGAGAAAACATTGCGCTGTTATAATTCTCTTACCTTTTAATACGTTTTGGTGCGATTATAACCCGCTATTAAAAAAACATGACTGAATGTTTTGAATGAAAAGCTGTAATGTAGCCGTGGCGTGATCAATTTTGGAGTGGCGCCCCGCCATGGAAGAATGAATGATGTAGCGGAGACCATGATATATATATATATATATATATATATATATATATATATATATATATATATATATATATATATATATATATATATATATATATATATATAGATAGATAGATAGATAGATAGATAGATAGATAGATAGATATAGTATGATGATATATATGTGTGTCTATATATATATATATATATATATATATATAATTAATATACTTCAATAATAAAATAATGTTTAATAATTAACTTCATCTTACTCATAAACAATCAAAAAATGTGACTGCACAAAATACATTAAAACAGATATCAGATTAGCTGCTTATTATAGTGAATAATAAGTAAAAAATAAAAACTTTCCCTGATCTCATTTGGTTTACATTATTGGTTTGTAACAAATCTTGACATATGCTCAAAAGTCTTTTAAAGGTGTTTATAGTCTTACTTATAGTAAATATAGTAATTTAGTGTTTAATCCTCACAATATTACATGTTATTCCTCACATCTATTTATGTTTTTTATTGAACATTTCAGGATTAGAGCCTTACAAGCCCTACAACATCTCGATTTATCCAAGATACGTGAAGGGGATCGGACGTCCTTTGACTGTACTGGCTTACAGCAGTGAGAAAGGTAGCATGCTTTTAGGGGATTATACAGGACACAACAACTGGATCTTGATACAATACTGCCATCTAGTGGACACAGTCTTTCCTTGGTATACAGTTGAAGTCAGAATTATTCACCCTCCTGTGAATGTTTTGTTTTCTTTTTCAAATATTTCTCAAATGATGTTTAACAGAGCAAGGGATTTTTCACGGTATTTCCTACAATATTTTTTCTTCTGGAGAAAGTCTTATTTGTTTTATTTTGGCTAGAATGAAAGCGGTTTTTAATTTTTTAAAAACCTTTTAAGGTATTAAACATATTAAGTAGGGGTATTCAGTTTCGGGTTTTTTATTACATTCACTTAAAGTGCAAGGATTAAACATGCTGTATCATATCGCGCTTTACACAATGCTACTGCGTCAATTGTAGCTTTACATTGTGCAGTTCTCGTCTGGCCCTACAAAAACAGCAGTTTAAATCATCTGCAGTCAAAATAAAATAGTTATCAGCCTACCTTTTTACAGCATTTTTTAATCGTCAAGTTTAGATAATATAGAAAATGGCATTGCAGTCATGGAGACAAAGTTAAAACATCAATTCATTCATTTTCTTTTCGGCTTAGTCCCTTTATTAATCTGGGGTCGCCACAGCAGAATCAACCTTCTTGCCTCACAGCAAGAAGGTCGAGGTTCGAGCCTCGGCTGGGTCAGTTGGCGTTTCTGTGTGGAGTTTGCATGTTCTTCCTGGGTTCGCGTGGGTTTCCTCCAGGTGCTCCGGTTTCCCTTTCAGTCCAAAGACATGTGCTATAGGTGAATTGGGTAGGCTAAATTGTCCGTAGTGTATGTGTGTGAATGAGTGTGTGTGGATGTTTCCCAGAGATGGGTTGCGGCTGGAAGGGCATCCTCTGCGTAAAAAAACATGCTGGATAAGTTAGCGGTTCATACTGATGTGGCGACCCCGGATTAATAAAGGGACTAAGCCGAAAAGAAAATGAATGAACGACTAACCAGTGGGGCTACTAATTCATGAGTGCTAATAATTCTGACTTCAACTGTATAACGTTAACATAATCTTGATATTTTTTTTATCCCAGCACCCTCTGAGGCTCCAGAGCTGAATTATGAGGACATCAGTCATTCACGTCTCAAATTTCACTGGGACGAAATCCCCCTCCAAAAGAGAAATGGGATCATCCAAGGATATACGTTGTACTTCTGGCACAAGATGAACGATATCAAAGGTATTTGAGCAATTAAAGATGAAAGTATGATGTTTGGCTGAACAATGATTTTATTAACTATGATGTCTGTGAACCGTTTTCAGAGATAATGACTACGGAGACCAGCGTTGAGGTGAAGGATCTTCAACCACACACTAAATATCATGCCCTTTTATCCATTCGTACCATGGGCGGATGTGTTAACGGATCAGTTCTGAGCCTGACAACTGGACGTTTGGGTGATTATTGATGATTATTCTACTTTTTAATATAATCAAGGGACATTAAAGATGAGGGGTAGCACTGTCGCCTCACAGCATGAAGGTCGCTGGTTCGAGTCCCAGCTGGGTCAGTTGGCATTTCTGTTTGGAGTCTGCATGTTCTCCCCATGTTGGCTTGGGATTCCTCCGGGGGCTCCAGTTTCCCCCACAATCCAAACGTATATATAGGGGAATTGGGTAAACAAAATTAGCTGTAGTGTATGAGTGTCTTGTGAAAGAGCGTGTATGGGTGTTTCCCAGTACTGGGTTGCGGCTGGAACAGCATTCCACTATGTAAAACAGATCATTTGGAATAGAATAATTTGTAATAATAGAATAGTTAGCAGTTCATTCCGCTGTGGTGACCCCTGATAAATAAGGGACTAAATGGAAGGAAAATGAATGAATGAAAGATGAATTTTAAACATTTTAACTTAAATATGAACAGTTTCCACAAAAAACTTGAATTAAGCAGCAAAAACAAGTCATGCATGATATTAGGATGCATAGTAACCTTTCCACTGAAGAAATCGCTGACTTTTCTATATTAATTACAAAGCTTTTTTCTGTTCATTTTCTTTCTGATTCTGATAGGTAGTTTCTGATATGATTTCTGAAGCGTTATATGACAAAGAAGACTAAACATTATAAACATGTTTTTAATTAAATGAGTATCATTTGATTTGATGTTTAGTCTTCTTCGTCATTCCTAAATGATGATTTAAAATCAAGTCAAAATTATGGATGTTTTCTGTTTAATGCCATTATTATTTTATAGTATAATAATAATAAAATATGAATTTAACCAAACATTTTAAATGAAATTTTGAAATTGAAAAGAAAAATTCACCAAGGTTGTATTTTTTCCTATATATACATACAGTTGAAGTCAGAATTATTAGCCCCCCTTTGAATTGTTTTAAAATATTTTTTAAATGATGTTAAACAGAGCAAGGAAATTTTCACAGTATGTCTGATAATATTTTTTCTTCTGGAGAAAGTCTTATTTGTTTTATTTCGGCTAAAATAAAAGCAGCTTTTAATTTTTTAAACACCATTTTAGGGACAATATTATTAGCCCCTTTGAGCTAACTTTATTTTCGATAGTCTACAGAACAAACAATCGTTATTCAATAACTTGCCTAATTACCCTAACCTGCCTAGTTAACCTAATTAACCTAGTTAAGCTTTTAAATGTCACTTTAAGCTGTATAGAAGTGTCTTGAAAAATATCTTGTCAAATATTATCATGGCAAAGATAAAATAAATCAGTAATTAGAAATGAGTTATTAAAACTATTATGTATGTATATATGTATGTGTATATATATATATATATATATATATATATATATATATATATATATATATATATATATATATATATATATATATATATATATATGTGTGTGTGTGTGTGTGTGTGTGTGTGTGTGTAAAAATTCTTGTGATCAATCCCAGTTGTAAAAGCAACAAATAATACCTTGACTTCTAGTTGATCATTTGGAAAAGTGACGATGAATCATCTGTTGAACTGCATCCCAATCATCACAAATACTGCAGAAGACCTACTGGAACCAGCATGGACCCAAGATTCCCACAGAAATCAGTCAAGTTTGGTGAAGGAAAAGTCATGGTTTGGGGTTACATTCAGTATAGGGTGTGCGAGAGATCTGCAGAGTGGATGGCAACATCAACAGCCTGAGGTATCAAGACATTTGTGCTGCCCGTTACATTACAAACCACAGGAGAGGGCAAATTCTTCAGCAGGATAGCGCTCCTTCTCATACTTCAGCCTCCACATCAAAGTTTCTGAAAGCAAAGAAGGTCAAGGAGATCCAGGATTGGCTAGCCGAGTCACCAGACTTGAACATTATTGAGCATGTCTGGGGTAAGATTTAGGAGGCATTGAAGATGAATCCAAATAATCTTGATGAACTCTGGGAGTCCTGCAAGAACGCTTTCTTTGCCATTCCAGATGACTTATTAATCAGTGATTTGAGTCATTGCAGAGATGTATGGATGCAGTCCTCCAAGCTCATGATGGAGTCAGAGACAATATTTATTGTTTTTCCAGGCCTTTGACTTTCATATAAGCCACTTCTGATACCAAATGATCAACTGGAAGTCACGTTATTATTTGTTGTTCCTAAAACTCAGAGATATATATTTGAGGAGTGTGTATAGTGAGACACTTACTATTATAACTGCTTTGACTAACTGAAAATGTTTTTCAGATGGAATTGAGATGGTGCTCTTTGTGATCCCAGCATGCATTGGTGCATCTCTCCTCGTCATCATTATTGTGTTTACCTGTTTTGGGAAACAAGAACGGTGAGTTTTACACTCAGTTTTATCACAGTTATTAATAGAAACCCCACGTCACAGTAAATGAAACACAACATTTGTAAAACATTCCACAATGATCTCATTTACAACGTTTCCATAGTGTGCTAGTAATATACTTACAATTTCGCCTCGTCACAGGGTGAAGATGTGTTTGTGGCCAATAATTCCCGATCCGGCCAACAGCAGTATTAAGAGGTGGACGACTACAGACTCACTACAGGTATAATTATCTGCTTTTTTAAAGGAGACCTATTATGCCCCTTTTTACTATGTAAAATTAGTCTCTGATGCCCCTAGAGTGTGTGTGTGAAGTTTCAGCTTAAAATACCACACTAATAATGTTTATAATTCTCTGAAACTGCCCCCTTTAGGCTTTGATGCTAATTGTGCCGTTTTGGTGACTGTCGATTTAAATTTAAATGAGATTGTGCTCTTTTCAGAAGAGGGCGGAGCTACAAATGCCTGTGTGCCAGCATAGTGGCAGATTCAAAAACAAGACTAACGTCCTATGCTAATGAGGGAGATATCATCACTAGTGGACAAGACTAACGTCCTATGCTAATGAGGGAGATATCATCACTAGTGGGCGGGGCTTCCCCCTGTAATGACCTGTAAAGGGAGAATGTCAATCAAAGCATTTCTATCAAGTGTGAATATTACGAATATAATTAATTTTTACTAATAGAAGCTGGTTATATTTAGCAGCAGTGTTGCTGCCACACAACTGTATTTAAGGCTAGTAGTTCGGTTCATTTGGTGCGGAGCAAGGGCAACAAATGATACATTGTAGCATTTTTCTGCCGTCTTTGGGTCCTTTTCACCACTGCTTGCTTTGGTCCGAACCAGTTGAGAAGAACCAAAATGCAGTCATGTGACAAAACCCACATCACTCATTGGCCAGATGTTATTAAACGTGTTTCCTAAACTGCTTATCGATTGGTCAGAATTCGCATGCGGGAAAACGCCAATGGAACTTCCGCAAGTAAACAAACCGGCAGATACAAAATGTCACTTTTTACCATGACGCTATGACTGCACAGGCTGATTGTATCCCTGCTCATAGTATACTATATAGTGTGTGTACATCACTTTAAACAAAATGTACATTGCGAGTGCATTTACACTGCACTGTTCAAGTGACTCAATTCCGATTTTTGTGCCCCATGTGGCACAGATCAGATACGGCCCATGTACGTGTAAGCAGGAACAAATCAGATTCCGATTTACTCAAATCAGATTCAGACCTTGTTCATGTGTGGAAATTTATCCAATATGAATCGGATCTGCGCCCTCGTGTCTGCAGTGTAAGCAGGAAGATCGGATTTTCACCTGTCAATGCGAGTCGCGCATCATTAAAAACCATAGCGAATGATGTCAACTCTGACGCTTTCATTCAGAATAGACTTCAGCAGAGTCCCAAACCTTAAATCTCATACACGAGGACTAAAACTGCTTTCATACTTTCATAAAGCAGTTATTTAAGCATGTTAACGAGAGCGAGAGAGCGCAATGTCCACCACATAATCAATATAAACTAATATAAAGCTAGTGCATACATCACGTGCATAAATCACACCATGGACTTTACGTTAAGATGCCTAAAGGTTTAAAGAAGCCTATATATCAAAAGACAAATACGTCCAAATGCGAACCTTTCTGTCACCTCTTCAAGCAGGTCTCGGTACGCTTTTTTTGGTCCACTTTTGGTGCGCACTCGAGTACGATTGCTGCATTCACACCTGCCAAAACAAACCACACCAAGAGGGAAAACAAACTCTAGTGCGATTCAACCGAACTAAATAAGGCAACTGTGAATTTGATATAGGTCTCCTTTAAGGCTTTGTTCACACTGCAGGCAAATGTCACCCGAATCTGATTTTTTTCCCCCTCATGTGACTCAGGTGATGACAGTGTAAACAGCCCAAAGCGCATGGAATCTGATCGTTTCAGATCAGATCTGTGCCACTTTCATATGTAGTCTTAGTGTGAACGGTTCAATCTGATTTCATGTGACTTTTACATAATCTTCGAGCGACATGCGTCATCATTCTGTGCTGCAAGCATCATCTACTCCTCAGCAGCACAGTAGAACGGCACACAGGGCGATTACTTTACCACAGAAAGTTGGTTGTTCATTTTGAAAAAGATTTTGAAGGCAAAACTGGTGCTTGTTAACTAATCTGGTGAATGATTGAGGCACGGGTTGATCGTGAAGCTGAAGAGCGTCGTGGGTGTTGCGGATAGGGGATCCGTGTGAAAAAGAGGGGGGAACTTTCTCTCTGAGAGAAAAAAAAGGCAGGTGCTCGAGCACCCAAACCCCCCTACTGCACGCGTCAGCTGTTTATAACGAAGTAAAATGAAATAACTCAAACGGAGATAAACACAGTTCAGTCTGCGGCTGCAGTCCCGCTTCAGATGCTGCACCGGATGAATTGATCGTCTGATCTCGGATCGCTATCGTGGTCGCTATTAATACAATGTGATAGTCACGTGGCGTCGGCGCAGTGTCAAGCCGGACAAAATTTCTAACCGGTGTGCACCGCTTTAAGACAGTGCTGCATGAAGTCCTCCGCACCTGTTGAGAGTGTGAAGTGTCCAACATACCACACATATTTATATCAGTTAAAGAAGTGCACCATCCGGATATTTAAAGTGCACTTATTCATCACAGAATAAATAAGATATTTCAGTGTGAACGCACTACTTATACTATTTATACAAAAAAATTGCGTAGATAGCGCACAAGTATCTGATTTGGCACCTAATCATTCCTATCTTTTTTTTTTGTTGTTGTCCAAGGGCTTACCTGCATTTAAAGAAGACAAGGATCCAGTGCTGGTGTATCTGTCCCACCTGAGTCTTCTTGATATGACTGAGAAAGAGCATTTTAAGAGTGGCTACGTGAAGGAGAACCAGTGGCCGGACGATATGAACATCCACGCTGATACTCAGAGCTGCGACCTGGAGCTGGAGCGGGAATCTGTGCCGTACGCCACTGTACTTTTCAGCACTCCGTATCAGATAAATTCCTCCAATCCTCCAGCTTATGTGCGCTCTGAGTCCACACAGCCACTGTTAGCAGGAGACGAGCCGGGCAGTCCTCCACCGCCGTATGAGAACGTGCCCAGAGGTGGCGCTGTTTCTGCACTGAACCGCTTCTCTGCATTCTCTCAGTCCTCTCAAAGCGAGGAGGAGAGCGACGAACTCTGGGAAGAATTTCCCATGCTCAGATCTTTGGAGGTCAATCACATCTAAATTCGCATTCATCCATTCCTACGGTGGCCGAGAGAGCTGAAAGCAGTATTTCCCAACCCTGTTCTTGAAGGCACACCAACAGTACACATTTTCAACCTCTCCCTAGTCAAACACACCTGAATCACCTGAATCCAAAATATGTACTGTTGGTGTGCCTCCAGGAACAGGGTTGGGAAATACTGCTTTAGACTCATATATGCGTCAATGGGTTAATGTAACTCTTGAGTTAAAGAGAAACTCAAAGGTCAAGTAAGCGGTCAAAATCAGTGGGGTCACTTTAGAGCAGTGTTTCCCAACCCTGTTCCTGAAGGCACACCAACAGTACACATTTTCAACCTCTCCCTAATCAAACACACCTCAAACAACTCATCAGAACATTAGAAGAGACTCCAAAACCTGAAGTTCATAGGTCAGATAAGGTAGACATCCAAAATATGTACTGTTGGTGTGTCTCCAGGAACAGGGTTGGGAAATACTGCTTTAGACCCATATATGCGTCAAAGGGTTCATGTAACTCCATAGTTGAAAAGAAACTCGACGGTCAAGTAAGAAACAGAAAGTCAGAAGTCAGTGGGGTCACTTTAGAGCAGAGTTTCCCAACCCTATTCCTGAAGGCACACCAACAGTACACATTTTCAATCTTTTTCTAATTAAACACACCTCAATCAACTCATCAGAACATTAGACAGACTCCAAAAGCTGAAGTTAATGGGTCAGATAAGGGAGAGATCCAAAATATGTACTGTTGGTGTGCCATCAGGAACAGGGTTGGGAAATACTGCTTTAGACCCATATATGAGTCAACGGGTTAATGTAACTCTTGAGTTGAAAAGAAACTCAAAGGTCAAGTGAGAGGTCAAAATCAGTGGGGTCACTTTAGAGCAGTGTTTCCCAGCCCTGTTTCTGAAGGCACACCAACAGTACACATTTTCAACCTCTCCCTAATCAAACACACCTGAATCAACTAATCAGAACATTAGAAGAGACTCCAAA
>NC_079450.1:52317242-52327242 GCF_903798145.1 Danio aesculapii | reverse complement strand
ACAGCCGAGAACTGTAAAGGCTTTTATACTTACTAATAATAATAATTCCTTACATTAATATAGCACTTTTCTGCGCATTCAAAGCGCTTTACACATAAGGGGGAATCTCCTCATCCACCACCAGTGTGCAGCATCCACCTGGACGACATGACGGCAGCCATAATTGCGAAAGACTGCACACCAGCTGATTGGTGGAGAGGAGACAGAGTGATATAGACAGAGGCCAGTGGGCAGATTTGGCCAGGATGCCGTGGTGAAACCCCTACTCTTTTTCGAAGGACATCCTGGGATTTTTAACGACCTCGGTTTAGCTTTTCATCTGAAAGACGGCATTCACTGAGAATTTTTGAGTCCCCATCACTATACTGGGGCATTAGGACCCACACCTTTCCATCCGGAGCTTCTTCACGGGACTCCACATTTGTAAACACTCCCTCCTTCTGGCTCGCGTGGGTCTCGGTCCCGCCCACACTTGTTAGCGATACTAAGCTGACCAATCGTCGTTGCAACGTGTAGTAACATTTTTTTGAGAGGTGCGCGCCAGCGACGCCAGTGGCCACTGCGAGGGCTATGCGTCCACGCGCAGGCCGCACCGTTGCATACATGTGGCTTCACGCAGAAGTATAAATCAGCCTTTATACTTTGGTCTTTTATAATGTAGCACTGATACCGATAAAAGACTGAGTTTTAGTACCCATCCCTAACAATAATATGCATGTTTTGTAAAGCTTCTTTGAAACTACAGTTGAAGTCAGAATTATTAGCCCCCCCTGAATTATTAGCTCCACTGTTTACATTTTCCCCAATTACTGTTTAACAGAAAGAATATTTTTTCAACACATTTCTAAACATAATAGTTTTAATAACTGATTTATTTTATCTTTGCCATGATGACAGTACATAATATTTGACTAGATATTTGTCAAGACACTTCTATACAGCTCAGTGACATTTAAAGGCGTAACTAGGCTAATTAGGTTAACTAGGCAGGTTAGGGTAATTAGGCAAGTTGCTGTATAACGATGGTTTTTTCTGTAGACTATCACAAAAAATCTAGCTTAAAGGGGCTAATAATTTTGACCTTAAAATGGGTTTTAAAAAATTAAAAACTGCTTTTATTTTAGCCGAAATAAAACAAATACGACTTTCTCCAGAAGAAAAAATATTATCAGACATACTGTCAAAATTTCCTTGCTCTGTTAAACATAATTTGGGAAATATTTAACAAAGAAGAAAAAAATCAAAGGGGGGCTAATAATTCTGACTTTAACTGTATAATTATTATTAAAGTTGCTATACAAATAAAGTTGAATTGATGGTTGACTAACCACAAAACACACCTTATGAGTGCAAGAGCAAAACGTGTTGAAAATGGTGAAGGAAGTGACACGCCACACGCTTTCAGACACAATATGTGAACAGCATCTAAGCTGAAACAGCCCAGAACTCGCCCAGAAATTACATTTAATCAGCGACTAGGCTTGGACCTTGCGAAACCAGGAGTACAAGTCAGCATTTAACTCAAACACGATGTTCTTCATTAAAACATTTAATTATGAAACAACCAACCTCCTCCGTTGGAAGCCGTTAGTTTTAAATCAATACTAATGTGTTTACAGTCAAGAGTTTACATCAATAAATAAATATTCAGATCTCAGCTTCGCATTTTATCCGAAGTAGCGTACAACAAACAGCCTGGTCTGCTGGTTTAACACAAAGTGCTGTGCTAGAATAGTTTCATCCCCTCCCAAAACCAATATCAGACCCGTGATAGACCTCAGAAATACAGCATTCCACTAGATTCAACAGCACTAGAGGTACAAACCATATTTAAGGACATAGTCTACATCTACACTGTTAAGAAAACGGCATGTGGCAGTCGAATTAACTTGTACTGCATTCTGGTTTACTGAGAATTTGCTATATTGTATATCATTTGCTTCCTACAGCACGTCATGTTTAAGTCGCATTGATTTACAGTACTATATTGCTCCAAACCTCTCACGTCCTTGCAGGATGTCTGAAAAAATGTGGACAGCGTAATAGATGATCTGTTTTAATGTTGCAGAGTTGTCCTGCTTAAGGCTTCTGTCTTAAACGTCCTAATATTTCAGCCGTTTCTGGAATGTAATGTTAGGACGCGTTTGATTGATGGATTGATTGTCTTATAGTGCTACAAGACGATCAGTAAGTGCATTAGTTTTGAGTCTATATGCATTGGATTCCCACGAACTGAGAGATGACGAGTGTTGCAGCTTCATGGGAGTGTTTGTCTTCATTGGTAAGTGCATTTCATATGCATAGAAACAAATCTGCGAGTGTGTGTGTGTGTGTGTGTGAGAAATCTGTTACATCGCAATCAACCCTGAAAAACGTGGAGTTCCTCTTCACTGAAGTCCAGCTGTCTGACCAGTCTGTGAAAGAATACAATGAGAAGAAAGCAATTCATGTTGAAGGTGAAGATCATCCAATAATGCATTAAGGGATAGTTCACTCCAAAATTTAAATTTTATAATTTAAATCTCCCTTTAAGAGTTTCTTTCCTCCGTCAAACACAAAAGATATTTCAAGGGATGCTGAAAACCAACAGCCATTGACTTCCACTGGTTTTTGCTTTTCCCACTCAGTCGACGGTTACATGCTTCCAACATTCATCAAAATATCCTCTTCAGTGTTCAACAGGAGAAAGAAACGAATGGGTTTAGAACCACCTAAAAGTAAAGAGTGAGTAAATGTTCAATTCAGGGTGAACTATCCTTTTAGTATACATTCATGGCCACTTTATTAGGTACACCAACTGCACATTAATGCAAATGTCTAATCAGCCAATCACATGGCAGCAACTCAATGCATTTAGGCATGTAGACATGGTCAAGACGATCTGCTGTAGTTCAAACCGAGCATCAGAATGGGGAAGAAAGGGGATTTAAGTGACTTTGAACGTGGCATGGTTGTTGGTGTCAGACGGGCTGGTCTGAGTATTTCAGAAACTGCTGATCTACTGGGATTTTCACGCACAACCATCTCTAGGGTTTACTGAGAATGGTCCGGAAAAGAGAAAATATCCAGTGAGCGGCAGTTCTGTGGGCTCAAATGCCTTGTTGATGTCAGAGGAGAATGGCCAGACTGGTTTCAGCTGATAGAAAGGCAACAGTAACTCAAATAACCACTCGTTACAACTGAGGTCTGCAGAAGAGCATTTCTGAACACACAACACGTCCAACCTTGAGGCGGATGGGCTACAGCAGCAGAAGACCACACCGGGTGCCACTCCTGTCAGCGAAGAACAGGAAACTGAGGCTACAATTCACACAGGCTCACCAAAATTTAACAATAGAAGATTGGAGAAACGTTGCCTGGTCTGATGAGTCTCGATTTCTGCTACGACATTCGGGTGGTAGGGTCAGAATTTGGCATCAACAACATGAAAGCATGGATCCATCCTGCCTTGTATCAACAGTTCAGGCTGGTGGTGGTGGTGTAATGGTGTGGGGGATATTTTCTTGGCACACTTTGGGCCCATTAGTACCAATTAAGCATCATGTCAACGCCACAGCCTATCTGAGTATTGTTGCTGACCATGTCCATCCCTTTATGACCACAGTGTACCTTGTACCAGTGTATCTTCTAATGGCTACTTCCAGCAGGATAACACACCATGTCATAAAGCCCGAAACATCTCAGACTGGTCATCACCAGATCTCAATCCAATAGAGCATGTTTGGGATGTGGTGGAACGGGAGATACGCAGCATGGATCTGACAAATCTGCTGCAACTTTCCAGTACCCTGTTGAATCTAAGCCACGTAGGATTAAGGCAGTTCTGGAAGCTAAAGGGGGTCCAACCCTGTACTAGTGAGGTGTACCTAATAAAGTGGCCAGTGAGTGTATGCTTCAAAGTTGTAGGTGACTTTTTGCTCTCTTTAGTAGATAATTAAAGAAGATTTAATTATCTTTTAGAGTCAGAAAAATATATTTCCTTAAAGTGATTAAAGTGTATAATGTTTTTTCTTCTGGAGAAAGTCTTATTTGTTTTATTTTGGCTACAAAAAAAGCAGTTTTTAATTTTTTAAAACCATTTTAAGGTCAATATTATTAGCCCCCTTAAGAAATTTTTGTTTTCAATTGTCTACAGAACAAACCATCATTATACAATGATTTGCCTAATTACCCTAACCTGCCTAATTAACATAGTTAAGCCTTTAAATGTCACTTTAAGCTGTATAGAAGTGTCTTGAAGAATATCTAGTCAAATATTATTTACTGTCATCATGGCAAAGATAAAATAAATCAGTTATTAGAAATGAGTTATTAAAATTTTTATGTTTAGAAATGTGCTGAAAACAATCGTCTTTTCATTAAAAAGCAATTGGGGGAAAAATATACAGGGGGGCTAATAATTCTGACTTCAACTGTTAAAAACAAATGAACTCACTGCACTGCTGACTCCGTGAACCCAGCAGGGCCGCACACACACACTAAACACTTGGAGTTTTCTGGCCTCTCCAGGAAGTTCTGCAGCATACAAGCATCTATCCGTCCTCTTCTGCCCGTCCACGAGTCTGCAGGCTCTGAGAGAACATACTGCACCTCAAATCTACCAGAAACAAACACCAGCGTTAGAACGCTAAAGTTCTGCATTGACAGTATCTGCACATTTAATCATCAAAATTAAGACTTTTTTTAACCCATGTGCACTGTTCAAATTGACTCCCCTTTCGTTATGTCGGTGGTTGGTTTTGCCACATTGACTTTCTATTATAATGCCATTATTTAATTGCAAAGCCATGACAGCATATAATCGTGCATTCTTGATTGTTGGTGGTTTTCCCTGTTGGGAACAAGCGGCAACCTCCCGCTCTCCCTCGGGAAGCCAATACGGAAGTAACTGAAACTGCAATTCATCAAAATTCCGCTAGTCCTGGCTCCATAATAGAGCAAATTGCAATTGAGCCCACTGTTAGAATGGCCAACTTTACAGCAGAAAAAAAGGTGTTTACAGCCTGGTACAAAGAACGATTTTGGTTCATATAGCTATTATTACCCTCCATGACAACTGTGAGGGGGTGAATTTTTTGTATAACTCATCCGTTTCCTTTATATTAGGTTATATTAAGTTTGCATAATTAAGGGCGTGGCCACTTGAGTGACAGCTAGGTCTCGCTGGTCGCCGTCACTTCACCTCAGCTGAATCCGGCAGATTAGCCACTGATCTCGGCATATTCATCGTATTTTTGTGTTGTTTTATGTGGTTTTACACAGTCAGCTGCCTTTTGGACTTATTTCTTACAATTATCAGATGATATGGGATGCTGTGTGCACTTAATTGTGCTCACAAACCATTTGTGTGGCCTCGTTTCCCATGTGAGTAAAGTTATATACTTGTATACCATCTCTATAAATGTGTTTGTTTTATTTAAGATCATTTATCATTCATATTTTTCTTTAGACCCGTAAAGCACTCCAGAATCTGACAGATTGATTAGCTGTAGGCTCTAGAACAGTCATCTGAAGCGTTATCATACAGTGTTATGCTGGAGTTCATCAATAGTCTTGGATTTACTAACACAGACTATATTTAAGTGTTTGGAAGTAATTTGCGTTTTCCTCCTGTAGAAAAATGTCATAAGAACAATGTTTAGTGGCTCAATGTATTACTACAGTGTTTTTAAAAGTCTAAACACTTTATTGATATATAAGCAAGCACATGTGGTCAGAACACAAACGAGTGGTCAGAACACAAGCACATGTGGTCAGAACACAAACGAGTGGTCAGAACACAAGCACATGTGGTCAGAACACAAACGAGTCGCAGGTAATAAAGTATCAAGCGTTTCTCCCAAAGTAAAGTCTGTCTGCCAGGTCTAAGCAAAGTGCCAGCAGGTGTCTGTAGCTCTGCTCACTCTCCGCCTCTTTGCCCTTGTTTGGTATCCCGCCATGGGTGCGATGACGCGCGAACAAAATGGCGACAGTTGGCTGTGCCTACTAGTAGCTTCTTTTGCAGTGTTCAGAAACCTATGGGTGACGTCACGGATGCTCCGTCCATATATTTTACAGTCTATGGTTGGGAAGAGGTACAATTAGTCATTTTTACTGTGGGTCATTAGTTGGCATCATTAACCCTTTAGATAGGCCTGTGCTTTTGGGCTTTTATATGGAGTTCTATTCCCCTTGTTCTCCGTGTACGAGTGGGCGCAGCCATTGGAATCTTTTTGGCTCGAGACTTCCAGTCTCATTCACTTCCATTCATTTTTAGACGTTAAAAACAGCTCGTTCTGCTGTTTGATGTTGCAAACTGATGTTATCTTATTATATTATTCTACTTTATATGTATAGTCATGAAAACATTTGTTTGTAGAGCAACTAGTTTAACCGTTTTCTGCCGTTTAATATTCCTAGTCATTTTTCCCATAGGCAGCTGAGTCGAAAGTTCTACAATCGCTAAACGAGCGCACTTCCGCATTGAAGAATAAGGTCAATAGAGTAAAACAGCAGATTAGATGTGTGTGCATAAATACACTTACTGGGCCCTCTCATACACCCAGGCGCAATAAGGCGCAAGATGTGTTTGGCGTGATTTGTTGCTATTTTTAAACCAGTGCAACGCTAATTTTCCTGTTTTGTGCCATGTTGTTTAAATAGCAAATCCATTTGCACTACTTTGAGGAGCCCCGTTTACAAGAGGAGTTAAATGTGACCCAATTCCGATTTTTTGCTTATATGAGACACAGAAAACATGAAAAAAACGAATGCATCGGATATTCAGAGATCAGTTTCAGGCCTCCTTCATATGTGGAAATAAATCAGATATACAGTTGAAGTCAGAATTATTAGCCCCCCTTTCAATTATTTTTCTCTTTTAATTATTTCCCAAATGATGTTTAACAGAGCAAGGAAATGTTCACAGTATGTCTGATAATATTTTTTCTAATTTGTTTTATTTCGGCTAGAATAAAAGCAGTTTTTAATTTTTTAAACACCATTTTAAGGTCAATATTATTAGCCCCTTTAAGCAAATTTTTTTGATAGTCTACAGAACAAACCATCATTATACAATAACTTGCCTAGAAGTGAAGTGTCTTAAAAAATCTAGTAAAATATTATTTACTGTCATCATGGAAAATATAAAATAAATCAGTTATTAAGAGATTTATTAAAGAGTTTTTAAAAGTTTTAAATTTATTAAGAGTTATTAAAACTATTATGTTTAGAAATGTTTTAAATAAAGCTTCTCTCCGTTAAACAGAAATTGGGGGGGGGGGGGATAAACAAGGGGGCTATTAATTCAGGGGGGCTAATAATTCTGACTTCAACTGTAAATCTGATATGTGACAATGTGACGGTCATGTAAACAGGGTAATATTGTGTTCAAAAGGGAAGAAAAGGTTTTGTTTTTTACCCAGACATTTAAAAATATTATATTTTAGAGCAGTGAGCACAATACTATGATACTGTGAAACTGTGATATTTTTATCCAAGGTACCTTCAGAATCTTATACCGGCCCATGCCTAGTTGCAATGCAACTTTTAGTCACCAAAATGTGCAATAGGCAGCATCAAAATAAAGTCTTACCCAATGAACAGTCACAATATGTAATGTGTTAATGCTACCTTTCCTCTTTTGTACATAGTTCATCCAGCTGTGACTGCCAAAGTACGTCTCTCTCCTGCCGGTTGAAGAACATCAGCTTCATTTTTCTAAAAATAATAATAAGTTTTAGTGTTAATGTTTATATTATGGAAAACATTTAATATGCATAAAACCAAACACAAGTATTACTCAATATTCTGTAAGGTTAGAACACCTAGGACCATAAAAATCTGCATGTTATGACTAGGCCTGTCACAATAATCAATATATCATGACTTATCGTGCAATATTTGGAGATGAGCTCAATAAGTTTTATGGTTGCGATATATATTTACAAATTCACAAATAACGTTAAAGCCGTTTTACAAATAATATTTACATTCTACCTTACTGCTGTCAAAGTTTATAATTGGACCTAATAGGACATTTAATAGTGTATATAATAGGACATGTACATTTTTAACATCAAATTATTTTAAAGTATTTATGGCTATTTCCATTATCATGCTGTTATACTGTATAATCATTATATAATCAGTGACATAAAATGATCTCAAAATGACAATAATGTTGCTTTTCGCAATAATTTCTGTGACAATATATCACACAACTGTAAAGGTAGCAAAACATGTCTAGAATTTAAATTAGGACAGAAATTAGATGTTTGATTTTAGAAAGTCCAGGGATTTTTATTTGATTTTCTTTACTTTTTCTCTTTAAATAATGACAAGCACAAATAGTTACTCTAAAAAAAGTTTTTAGTTTAGTTTATTTGTTTACAGGGTCAATGCGCATTAATAAACATTACTGTAAAATGTGCCAGAATTAGCCAAGAATGGCTATTTTTCATCTGTAGACCCCTTACAGAACGTTAAGAAGTCACACCAAAATAGAAGCAAAGCATAACAGAATACACTATGATATATATACACACATATACATACACACATAGACATGCATGCATACATACAGTTGAAGTCAGAATTATTAGCCCCCTGAATTATTAGCCCCCCTGAATTATTAGCCCCCCTGTTTATTTTTTTTTCCTAATTTCTGTTTAACAGAGAGAATGTTTTTTTTTCAACACATTTCTAAACATAATAGTTTTAATAACTCATTTCTAATAACTGATTTATTTTATCTTTGCCATGATGACAGTAAATAATATTTGACTAGACATTTGTCAAGACACTTCTATACAGCTTAAAGTGACATTTAAAAGCTTAACTAGGTTAATTAGGTTAACTAGGCAGGTTAGAGTAATTAGGCAAGTTACTGTATAACGATGGTTTGTTCTGTAGACTATCAATACAAAATAAAGCTTAAAGGGGCTAATAATATTGACCTTCAAATGGTTTTTAAAAAATTTAAAACTACTTTTATTCCAGCCGTAATAAGACAAATAAGACTTTCTTCAGAAGAAAAAAATATTATAATATTATCAGACATACTGTGAACATTTCCTTGCTCTGTTAAACATCATTTGGGAAATATTTAAAAAAGAAGAAAAAAAAGTTCAAAATGGGGGCTAATAATTCTGACTTCAACTGTACATATACACATACATGAATATACAGCATGAAGAGTACATATTCGATTTGGGAGTTACTGTCCCTTTAAGTGACATATTACAGTGTGTTTGTTGTGTTTTTCAGATTTACACTACCCGACAAAAGTCCTGTCGCCTATTCAAGTTTTAGGATCATGCCTTGACTTTTAATGATTTCATTAGGACAGTAAGGTCTGACTTTGCTTAGACAAAAGTCTTGTCACTTGACAGAAATAATGTCTAGTATAGAATATAAAGTCATGGTGCAGTGGAAACAGAATGAATATTGTGTCTGACTCCCACGAGCTTGGAGGACTGCATCCATACATCTCTGCAATGACTCAAATCACTGATTAATAAAGTCATCTGGAATGGCAAAGAAAGCGTTCTTGCAGGACTCCCAGAGTTCATCAAGATCCTTTGTGTTCATCTTCAATGCCTTCCTTCATCTTACCCCAGACATGCTCAATAATGTTCATGTCTGGTGACTGGGCTGGCCAATCCTGGATCTCCTTGACCTTCTTTGCTTTCAGGAACTTTGATGTGGAGGCTGAAGTCTGAGAAGGAGCGCTATCCTGCTGAAGAATTTGCCCTCTCCTGTGGTTTGTAATGTAATGGGCAGCACAAATGTCTTGAACCTCAGGCTGTTGATGTTGCCATCCACTCTGCAGATCTCTAGCACGCCCCATACTGAATGTAACCCCAAACCATGACTTTTCCTTCACTAAACTTGACTTATTTCTATGAGAATCTTGGGTCCAGGCTGGTTCCAGCAGGTCTTCTGCAGTATTTGTGATGATTGGGATGCAGTTCAACAGATGATTCATCAGAAAAATCTACCTTCTGCCACTTTTCCAAAT
>NC_079450.1:52304742-52314742 GCF_903798145.1 Danio aesculapii | reverse complement strand
CTGAGGTGATCATTGTCAGTTTTCTGTTGATTAGCTGTAAGAAGCCGTTTCTAAAATATATATTTCAGGTGTGGTTAGGACAAAAACTCCTTTTAATATGGAAAAAAATTCCTTCTATCGTGTGATTATTCAATTAATGTATACCTGAATGCTGTTCGACTACACTGTTCCATTTCCCGTTGACATCTGAGCGCTGTTGAGCGCGTTCTTAAACAGTGCTGATTTGTCAGTGTTCACAAGCTCAACAGAAATGACTGTGATTGGCCTTGAAGGTCATCGGTTCACCGAACTCACCGCTGTTTACTGAGTGTAAACACAGATACAGGGACACTGGAGCATTTTAAAGTCGCGAAGATCAGCTGGTTTTTTTATAAGCTGACATTCAAGCGATCCGCTGATGAATCGACTGATCTTCACAGCTTTAAAATGCTCCAGTGTCCCTGTATCTGTGGTTAGACTCAGTAAACAGCGGTGAGTTTGGTGAACTGATGACCTTCACGGCCAATCACAGTCATTACTGTTGAGAACGGGAACACAATGAGAAATCAGCAGTGTTTAGGAACATGCCCAACAGCGCTTAAATGCAAGCAGGAAATGACGTTGTTAAAATTTCAGTTTCGATTGGTACCAAATTCCAGTATTGTGACAACACTACAATATATATCGCAGAATAATGAAACATCGCAATGTTCAATTTTTCCTATATCGTGCAGCCCTACTTTCAACTGTCTTTCAATCAGCAGAACATGTGATGTGTGAATTATTTACCCTGAACAGACATTTTGAGGTAGACGTGTCTTCCCACAGGAACTTGCATACGTGAACCTCGAGGAAGCTGCAAACGCAAGAGCTGCGTGTTGTGTGTGACGTCTGTTTTCGAAAGCAACACACACTCCCTGTAGAAGAGCCCTGTGATGAAACAAATGCTATTAAATGAAAGAATAAAAAGTGCTGTATGCAAGTTTTTGACTCTTCTAAAGCATAAAAATGCCATAATATGTTGGCAGATATTTAAGAAACATGCTGAGTGAACATTCTTGTTTATCTGAAAAACAATGCTGAAGTCAGATATTCTGCTTTGAATGTGCGTTACATGCTGGAACGTCTGTCTTTGTTTTGATTCTTTTAACTCGCCCACTGCCAGTTTAGCCAATTATATTTCAGAAGCCCGAGTTGCTTTGTAAAAAAAACAGCGCATTTAATTTATTCGGTCAGAAAGGCTCTCAAAGCATGCCTCCATTACTAAAATGCGACCTCCGGTGGACAGTAGCAGCCTCCGGAATGAGATGCATATTCAGAGTTCCACATGAGCTGGTTATTAATTAGCAAATAATATAAATGTTATGAACGTAAACATTAGGTGAGCAGGTTACATTGTAACCCTGATTCCTAACAACACACTACGTGACAAGATTTGCAGTGATTTGGCTGTTTGCACCAGACGAAACACGACAGAAATACAAATACAGCCATACAGAAGCACAGAATAGTGCACTCACTGCACTCCAACAAAATGGTAAGGTTTATAATCTAATTAATACATATTAAAGTTCTTTAACATTATTAAATGTAAATGCTGAATCACTGATATGTGTTGGCTTGCACTGAGTCACAGTTCAATTTCAGACGGTTTATTTTATTTTCAAGATCTGAGGTGAACTATCTGCTGCTGCTTTCAGTAGTATGGCAATAAATGCCATGCAAAATGGCATTCAAACTCACATAATTAGCATTTAACACTGATTAAAGCAGATGAGGTCTACCTGAGGTGATCATTGTCAGTTTTCTGTTGATTAGCTGTAAGAAATAGTTTCTAAAATATATATTTCAGGTGTTGGTTAGGACAAAAACTCCTTTTAATATGGAAAAAAAACTCCTTCTATCGTGTGCTGTTGCTTTTATATAGAACACGATTTAAATCAGCCTTTAGGCTCGACAGTCAGACTGGCTCCTCTTGGTCCTCATTATGGCAACCTGCGCTTGCCTTTGTTTTGATCCAGGAATGCAATACCTAGTTTAACCACTGGCTGTCAAACTTACATACTGCACCTTTAACTATAGTTAAGATAAACTAAACTAACTTACCTAAACTATTGCAATTATTATTTATTATTATTTATTATATTATTTTATATAATTTTTTATTATTGTGTTTGTTTGATATTGTTGCTAAAAGAGACCAAAAAGTTCTCTAACATCAAATTCCAGTTTGAAATAAACGCAATTAGAAAGAAATTATATAAAGTGCTTAACATATGAGTTCCCCCCTTCACAAATCTGTTTTTTAGATGCATATTTTCTATAGGAAGCTTTATAATATTATATTTGTGCATATACATTCAATTAGTAAGTACTGAAGCCAAATCTGGAGCTTATCTAACAAAATAACTTATAATAACAGTCCAAAATTAGCACACCCAATATTATGTTAGGGGAGAATATAAAATTTAAAAAAAATTTAATAACAGCAAAACTCAAGAGAAACCAAAAATGTATAAAACGTTAGTTTGTAATTTTTTTCAATATTTCACATGAACTTGCATGTATAATCTTTCTATTTCTAAAGATGTTTTGTGACTAAAATATTATTTTAATAAATATATCAGTTTATTAAATCTGTTTTGTTTAAATGCACCAAAATATATCACCTATATTCACCGAGAAATGGATAAAACTATTCATTTTTAAAATGTTTCAGTTGGGTAGCACTGTCGCCTTACAGCAAGAAGGTCGCTAGTTCGAGCCTCGACTGGGTCAGTTGGCATTTCTGTGTGGAGTTTGCATGTTCTCCCCATGTGGGCATGGGTTTCCTCCGGGTGTTCCGGTTTCCCCGACAAGTCCTAAGACATGCACCTAAATTATCCATAGTATAAGTGTGTGAATGGGAGTATGGGTGATTCCCAGTGATGGGTTGCAGCTGGAAGGGCATCCGCTGCGTAAAACATATGCTGGATAAGTTGGCGGTTCATTCCACTATGGCGACCCCTGATTAATAAAGGGACTAAGCCGAAAAGAAAATGAATGAATGAAAATGTTTCAGTGTGCAAACTCAATTATGTTGAGCGTTGCATGTCTGAAAAATCAAGTTGAAAGGTTTGCAACTCACCCCGATCTTTACACTGAATGAATGTGTCATGGTGTTCTAGCGGTTGTCCCAATTGCGTCCACTTTTCTTTGACGGATTTGCGTAGACACAACTGAACCTTTCCAACAGAGTGGGCTGTCTGCACTATTAGTAGAGGAAACAGAGAAGCACTTATATTATTGATATGCCTAGCTATACAGTTGAAGTCAAAATTATTCGCCCTTTTGAAAATGTTCTTTTATCTTTCCCAAATGATGTTTAACAGAGCAAGGAATTTTTCACAGTATTTCCTATAATATCTTTACTTCTTGAGAAAGTCTTATTTGTTTTATTTCGGCTAGAATAAAAGCAGTTTTAAATTTTTTTAAACCATTTTAAGGTTAAAATTATTAAGCTGTTATACAATGAATTCCCTAGTTAACCTAGTTAAGCCTTTAAATGCCACTTTAAGCTGGATAGAAGTGTCTTGAAAAATATCTAGTCAAATATTATTTACTGTCATCATAGCAAAGATAAAATAAATCAGTTATTAGAAATGAGTTATTAAAACTATTATGTTTAGAAATGTGTTGAAGAAATCTTCTCTCCGTTAAACAGAAATTGGGGCAAAAATATACAGGAAGGCTAATAATTCAGACTTTAACTACATTTTAAAAGCGTTAGTTCACTCAAAAACAAACATTGTCATAATTTACTTAATCTGAACACAGTGGGTTGCTGGCACCCATTGACTTCCATAGTATTTTTTTTCCTACTATGAGTGCCACCAACCAGCATTCTTCCAAATATCTTCTTTTTGTGTTCAACATAAGAGAACAAAATACTTAAAAATCCACTTGAGGGAGAATAAATGATAATATAACTTTTATGAACTATCCCTTTAATACTGCCTCTGTTGCTGTAACCAAAATATATAAAGTATAGATGAGCAAGATCACACTTGTAGCAGTGCGATATGGCTGTATATCGGCACTGGTGGGAGGAGTGTGTTGGCTCTAAGCTGCAGGCCAAGTGCTTTAATGTCCCACCAGTGATGATATACAGCCATATTGCACTGCTACGGGTGTGATATTGCGTTTATACAACAGTTTCAAGTCATAATCATGTATATAAAAAAGAAAATCAAACACGAAGAGCCTCAAAACCCTTTTGTAAGAGGAACTACTTTCTTCCGCCATTCATTCACATCTGCAGCTGACGTCAGAACAGCAGAAACCGCTGCTACTTCACCAACGTCACTTTAGAGCTAGTGTTTGAATGATTCTCTAGCGTAATGTCTAAAGTGATGGCAAAACAGGAGATTTTGCTCACATTTTAAGATTATAAGGCTGAACAGCATGAAATGCCATCAGTCTAAAGACAATTCCCAGTCTTTCCTGTTGCAATCTGGAGATCACAATAATTATCCCCGAAAAAGCCAAAGCAAAGCAAACACTAGCAGATTACTATGGTACAAATACAGCACTATGACATACAAAAGAGAGAGATCGACTTAGAGTGTCACTTAGCTGTTATACAATGATTTAATCAGCTGTAGTTTAAAATTTACGCTGAGTTTTTCCTCCTCTAAACACTTTTTACGCGGTCTCTATCGCCATCTTGTAACGTCAACCGTCTTTGCTCTGCTCAGTATGACAGCCTGATGGCCACCAATGCGTTGTAATATCCTTATAATTAAACTGCATAGTTGCAATCTAAACAACTACATTCTTGCATAAAAAAGCCTCAAAAGTACATTATGTTGTCCAACAGCTGCAATATTTGTCAAACTGTAGTGAGTTTATTGATCTGCAGTCACTCTATGTGGGTGGAGTAATACAAAAGGGTGAGGAGGCTGCACGAGTGCTGTTATTGCAGAATATCGCACAGTTAGCCAATCAGATTCGAGAACCAGACAGAACTGTTGCATAAATAACAATATTATCAGATGATACAGTTGTACACCCACAGTGCTTTTCATACAAACTACTCACCATCAACATGATCTTGAACTCTACTGGAGAGGCCTGAAACAGAAACAGTTTAAAAATAAATTAATCCTAGAACTGCCTGAATAACTTCAGATTTGTCATTTAAAACATTAAGAGTGTTCTAAGAAGGTAAACCTGACCTAAATTTACCCAAAGTAAATCTAAAGTACACTATTGTCATCTGTTTTAAGCACTGATGAACATGATATTTGCGCATATTTTAAGCAACCATGTACAGCTGAAGTCAGAATTATTAGCCCCCCTGAATTATTAGCCCCCTTGTTTGTTTTTCCCCAATTTCTGTTTAGCGGAGAGAAGATTTTTCCAACACATTTCTAAACATAATAGTTTTAATAACTCATTTCTAATAACTGATTTATTTTATCTTTGCCATGATGACAGTAAATAATATTTGACTAGATATTTTTCAAGACTACAGCCTAAAGTGACATTTAAAGGCTTAACTAGGTTAATTAGGTTAACTAGGCAGGTTAGGGTAATTAGGCAAGTTATTGTGTAACGATGGTTTGTTCTGTAGACTATCAAAAAAAATATATAGCTTAAAGGGGCTAATAATTTTGTCCTTAAAATGGTGTTTAAAAAATTAATAACTGCTTTTATTCTAGCCAAAATAAACCAAATAAGACTTTCTCCAGAAGAAAAAATATTATCAGACATACTGTGAAAATTTCCTTGCTCTGTTAAACATCATTTGAGAAATATTTAAAAAAGAAAAAAAAAATATTCAAATGGGGGCTAATAATTCTGACTTCAACAGTATATCTGATTAAATATAAGCAGTGATATTAAGAGTTTTTTTATGTGGAAGCATGTAAACATTAAAAATCCAATCTGTATTAAGCAAATTACTTTACATTATACAATTGATATGTTAAATATATATAAAATACCACAAATATAAAAGGGGCCCAATTCTGAGCCTAGTGGAACACCTTCATTTAGGGATGGCCGATATCTTACCATCTGCAATAAGCTGAAGTCAGAAATATTATTCGGCCTCCTGTGATTTTTTTTCTTTTTAAATATTTCCCAAATTATGTTTAACAGAGGAAAGGGTTTTTCACAGTATTTCCTATAATATTTTTTCTTCTGAAGAAAGTCTGACTTGTTTTATTTCGGCTAGAATAAAAGCAGTTTTAAATTTTTTTTTTACTATTTTAAGCTCAATATTATTAGCCCCCTTAGGCAATATTTGTTTTCAATTATATCCAGAATAAACCATCATTATACAATGACTTGCCTAATTAACCTAGTTAAGCCTTTAAATGTCACTTTAAGCTGAATACTAGTATCTTGAACAATATCTATTATATTATTTAATCAAATATTATTTACTGTCATCATGGCAAAGATAAAAGAAATAAGTTATTAAAAATGAGTTATTAAAACTATTATGTTTAGAAATGTGTTTCTAAATGTGTTAGAAATGTGAAATCTTCTTTTTGTTAAACAGAAATTGGGGAAAAAAGATATTATATATATATATATATATATATATATATATATATATATATATATATATATATATATATATATATATATATATATATATTCAGGAGGGTTAATAATTCTCTATATATACAGTGCTGAAGTCATTGCACTCAGAACAATTGAAAACAATGTATGGCTGGAGAAATGCAGAAAGACTCACGCCAGTAGAGAAGGTATGACATCCTGCCCAACAGCATCTCCACTCGGAGATTATCATCCTGTAGATCCACCACTGCACAGCCGGCGCTGGGAATCTGCTCAGGACATAACAAAGACACTTGTTTGACCTTAACGTTGTTATATTACTAGTTTTGTTTTGTATTACTACTAGGGCTGTGCAATATATCGCAAAACTCTCATTATCACTATAACAGCGTATACAATATGTGTATTGCAGATGTGTGATAAATTACATTTATCTCATGCATTGATTGTTTATCTAAATTTGACCAATCAGATGAGGCCTTGCTATATTTAGCCCCACCTCCCCAGTAGGTGCTGTTCTGCTTTTGGCTGGAGCCCAAACGTGAACTCGGAGCTTAAAATAAAGACGAATGTGCGGAGTCGCGACGAACAGCCAATTAGAATATTTGAGGTTTTCACTCATTCAGAGTGTTTTAAAGAATAAATGTGTCAAGAAGGTTATATTTAAAATATGGCATGAACCCACATTACCAGCGGATAAAATGTAGCTTATTGAACTAAAAATATTGCATTGTTAGAACGTTCCACAGCAAGAATTAACAGAGCTAAACCCCATACAATCAAAGCATGGTCTGGTTTTATTGAGAAAATTTCTAATATAATAACTATATGAGAATAATTCTCCCCCAGAGTTTTTCTTTTCCTGTGCATCGTTATTTATTTTATTTTATTATTATTTTTAATTTTTTATGTATTTTTATTTAATGCAAACCCTGGCTTGTTTATAGTTTTTGCTAGCTATGTATGCTGACTTTCTTCTGCAATAAAATAAATGATCACAAAAATGATTTCTTGTGCGGCCCAGTACCGATTGACCAACGAACCGGAACCGCTCTGCAGCCCAGGAATTGGGGACAACTATCATAAGCAATATCATTATCAATAGTTTCTACTTCATGAAAATGAGCTACACTGACCTTTCGCTTGGTGTAAACAACAATATTGACCGTGCCATCGGTCTGGAACCAATCATACCTAAAAAGGAAGAAACAAGTCACATACCAAGAATCAGCCAGTGTCAGTGGTACATTTTATTATTTTTGATTTTGATTTAAATAGTCTATATGATTCATTTTAATTCAAACAATTTATTTTTAATTAAAATAGTCATATCATTTATATAATATACTAATATAGTCAGTAAACATGGAGTACAATACTATAACTGCAAATACTGCAAAGTGTACTAGTCTTATACATGTTGAAAATGCATAATGTTATATTTTCTGAGTTTTGTTATATCGTGTGTGTGCGTGTGTGCGTGTGTGCTGTCGGGGATGTCTTCATCACTCTGGGCTGATTTTGAGTCTTAATTTGGCGACAACTTTCTCTGTGTTTCAGCAAATGGGATCATTTCTGCTGACAAATTTTATTTTGACATACTTTGGGGAAAATGCTTTGAAATTTATCAAAAAAGTCAACATTACGCGTGCACTTGATGTTTTGGTTATTTTTATATTTCAGAATAAAGGTTCTGTGAAATCAAAATATTTGTATATGGATCTAAAATATGGTATTAAAAAATGTTTGACGTCACCTTCAGTTTTTCATCAAATCTTCTGATAAATTAAAATGCTCTCTAGTATCTGGCATGCCCCGCCCCCTTTAAGACGCTTCTCATTTGCTTTTTATTTGATGCTTGTGATCTCAACGACTCTCACCGGTTTAAATGAAATCCTATTGGCTGGGTTTTTTATAAACAGGAGGAGCTACTCTCTGTCCCGCCCTCTCATTCTGTTTTAGATTGTCAGATTGTCAAATTCGTCATCAAACGTCAAATAAAAAAAATGCACATTTCAAAGCCTTTCACTAGACCTTTACTAAGGATTAAACAGAAACTAAATCAAACAGAGCATTCAGACGTGTGGCAGGCCTATTTAATTGTTATATTTATGCACAGATGTAATTGAACCATACCGGGGACGATGGTCTTTGGCAGGAAGAGGAGCAGATAAAGGCTCTGGTCTTAAAGATGAAGGCGCAGATAAACCTAATATTAAGAAAACAATACATAGACTTAATAACGAGTAAAGTCAGACATAACATCATAGCTTACTCAGCATTTACAGTTGAAGTCAGAATTATTCACCCTCCTGTGAATTTTTTTTTTTCCTTTTTCAAATATTTACCAAATGATGTTTAACAGAGCATCACAGTATTTCCTATATTATTATTATTTTCTACTGGAGAAAGTCTTATTGGTTTTATCTTGGCTAGAATAAAAGCAGTTTTAATTTATTTCAATCATTTTAAGGTCATTATTATTAGCCCCCTTACGCAATATTTGTTTTCCATTGACCATCAATATACAATAATTTGCCTAATTGCACTAACTTGCCTAATTAACCTAGTTAAGGCTTTAAATGTCACTTTAAGCTGTATAGAAGTGTCTTAAAATATATCTAGTCAAATTGTAACAGAATTGAAAAATTAATTTACTAGGGGCCTTACTGTGCGTTCACACCGAAGGCGGTGAGAGAGCAATGGTTGCTCTGGTTGCCCTGGAGTCAATGCTTTCTGCCTTCTGCTCTGGCGGCGAGAGCGTCAAAATTCGCTACAATGATCTCGTATTTAAAGGGGCCATTGCAGCATATCAAATCACTTACATTCTCGCATACACCATGCTCTCTAGTGTGAAAATGTTTTTTTTTTTCAATCAAATCCATTTAACAATGGAAGATCCAGGCTTTGCTCCACTTAATTATCCAGTGTGTCCATATGTTTGAAATATTCTAAAGCAGCAATACTGTTTTGTATTGTCACATCACATTCCCGCTTTTTTAAAATATATAATAAATATATAGATGTATATAGATGTATGTATATATATATATATATATATATATATATATATATATATATATATAAATAATGTTTTATATAAATAAAACATTGATGCACATCAGTAAACTGGCAGTAACTTTTAATGTATGTTCCTGTTAGAAAACACTGCAAACAATTGGAAATCCGGTGATCGCAATAATTAAACTCTTGGGAAGAACTGAGGTCAGAAACAAAGTTCACAGTGACTGTGCTCTCTGGACTCCTCTCAAGTGGTGGACTTCAACATTCTGATTGCTTGCCGCTGAACTGCGTCGTAGCTCATTGCCATAAAGTTGACTTAATTTCAACTCTCCTTGACACCCACACCGACGAAGACACGCCACGCTGCTTATAGCCGCCGGTTCCCATTGAAAATTAATGATTTCCGACTACTTTGTCTCTCTCG